>NC_079453.1:14811962-15111962 GCF_903798145.1 Danio aesculapii
ACAAGCAGCATGAACGAGAGGATCAGCATTCAGCCGTACATGTACGCCTCGGACACAGACCAAGCAGAGAGTACACAATCATTTGTGTCTTTGTATAGTTTTAAAGCCAACTGTGTGCTAGCTTAAAGTTCTGAGCGTGTACACCGACACTAATAACCACGCACACTGAATTAACTTTGACTGAGGCACCGGATGACCTGCTTAGGGCCGCGACACAAAACAGCAGACACGGACATTCGCATGTTATTGAAAATAAAGCTATTCAAATGGAGCTCTGTGGCGTGGCAGAAACATGAAGTGTCCCGAATCCTGGCTGGGCACCGCGGACAGCCGGCAACTTGAAGCTCCGTTGTGTGTACCCTGATAGAAACCTATATTTAGAATTCTAAAATGCCTGGCGCTGCGTGTCGCCGAGCGGCGCTTCTGTTGTGCGACCTGCAGGCAAGTTAATTATTTTATTTCCAATGGAGCAACACTCACGTGAGGCAAAGGCGCTCACACTTTCAGCTGCATCTAGTTAATATCACACTCACAGGGAGCTTCTGTGACCTCGAGAAATGCAAACGGCTGAAGTTTGAGATAGACGCAATGAAAAGTACTAGTTTGCAAACCTACCTACAATCAAACTAAGTTACAAACAATAATTCCGATTACAGCGATCATGTGATGAATGCTGATCTTGTGTTGAGCCCAATGAGTCTTGCATCTAAAAACACGCTGAAAATGGCGGACGTGAACCGACAAACGGTGGATTAGGTGACCCGTGCCTGTCAATCAATATTGGTGGGCGGGGGGACTGCACTCCTATGTCAAGTTGCGATCAATCTAAAAACCGCTCCAATTGGTCCACCATTTTTATGTTGTTAAATTGAAAAAAAAAAAAAAGGACTGGGTGTGTTTATATCACCCCAATATGACGGTCTATACACTCTACATACACACATGTCTGTCCAAACAGCTTAAAAAGTAGATTTTTCACCATAGGTGCCCTTTAACTTATCTTTGCGCTCAGCCAAAACGCAATTACGGAGAACAAATAACAGATTCAAAAGACCAAAGAGTCATTAGATAAAGACAAGATGAATTAAATATCACGTTCAACAACTATAGTGAGATGAAATCCAGGGGAAGATCCTTGGTGAACTGTCCGACCTGCGCTGCTCTCATCTGGAGAGGTGCCTGCAGAGCACCGGCTGACTGCCTGGAGCTCAGACGCGCGCATACGCTGCAGCGCATGCCAGATTGTAGGTGTGGTCATGTGATGTGCATTTTCAGTGGTATATTGTGGACGGAGAGCTGTTCAGAAATGCTAGGTGAAACGCCAGTGTAGATCATTTTCATTCTAAAATGTCGTTTTAAAATTAAAACGTATTAGTGTAAATGAGGACATGCCCTTGCAAACTTCCCCTCCACAAAATCCTGCCATTTCAAGTGCATTCCACTTGCATTTTTGTGTGCAAATGCCGTTTGAAAATGAAGAGTTTCGAAAATGTTGTCATGTAAATGCAAGAGAACGTTTTTGGCTTGCATTGTTGTCATGTAAACCTAGCCTCAATTAAAACTCATTTAAACTTTCAGATAGTGGGCAATTGAGCAATGTCCCATTGATTCCGATGTACAACATTGATTACAAAGGACATTTATGGAGCGAAGGCCATACAAATTTAAATTGAAGAACAGCCCTACATGCAGATCAGCCCTACAGAGACCCAAAGAACCCAACACTGGACTACAACACGATCACTGCCAACTAATTCAATCATTGAAAAATAAAACAGTTTGTTTTTTTTTATAAAACTGAAGATTGTTTCACAAGACCCTTATTCCTTGGATGGGATCATTTACAATTCTTTGAAGCAGAATTTCAAAAGCTCAAACTTGCAAGCTCCATTGGAGTCCACTATATGCATAAAACTCCTGAAAAACCATAATATCTTTACCACTTAACAAAGAAAAAAAACATCTGACAAGGGGATGAGTGAACTATCTGTACATTTTTTTAATGAAAGTGAACCAATCCTTCAATAGCATAGGATAGATTCAACAGTACTAGAAACCTTCCTCAGAGATTTTGATTTATTTTGGCATGACAGCATCACACAATTGTGAGAATTGTCAGTTTTACATCCATGATGTGAATCATGTTTCACACCTCAAAGAAGCTCTATTAGATTGTGATCTGGTAATTGTAAAGGCCATCTGAATAGAACCAGTTAACCAGGAATTAACTTTGTGACATGGTGCATCATCCTCCTGAAAGTACATGAACTGCAACAATACTCAAGTTGGCTTTGACATTTAAACAATACTCTGTTGCCAAAGAGGGGTTCAAACGTGTGCCAAAAAGCAATTACCAACACCATTACACTAAACTAAGGAGCCTAAATCAGTGATACAAGTTAGAATGGATTCCTGCTTTAAATGCGGTTTACACTGAATTCTGACCCTACCATCTGAATGTCACAGCAGAAACTGAGACTCAGACTAGGCAATCTTTTTACAATCCTCTATTGTCCAATTTTGATAAGTCTGTGCAAACTGAAGATTCAGTTTCTTAGCTGACAGGATTGGCACTAGATGTGATCTTCTGCTGCTTTAGCTCATCTGCTTCAAGGTTCAATGTGTGGCGCATTCAGAGAGGCTTCTCAGCAGACCTCAGTTCTAATGAGTGGCTATTTGAGGAACTGTTGCCTTTATCAGCTTGAAACTGTCAGCCTGCTCATTCTCCTCTTACCTTTGGCATCCACAAAGCGTTTATATCCAAGAACTGTGCCTTTTTTTCAGACCGTTCTCTGTAAACTCTAGAGAAACTCGTGTCAAAATACCAATAAATCAGCACACAGATCAGAACGGCAGGTACAAACAATCATACAATTCTGATGGCCTGTTTGAACTTCAAAAGTCTAGGAGATTAATTAAAAGGAGCTGTTGCTGTATGGTTGGTTGACTAAAAACAGACCATTAAGTGAGTAGATGTACAAATTTCAAGAATATGTTTTCAAAGGCCAGCTTTTTTTCTCATGCATATATTTTACTGTTCTACCATTAGCATTTTTAATGCAGTCATTCTGTTCAATGGGGTGATGATTTTGGATAATTTGAATTTAATTTTAAAAATCTGACATTCAAAGTTCATGATTTTTTTTAAATAGCTTTAAATTTGAATGCCCATGAGTGTTTTGTAAAGAGAGAATATGAGAATGAGAAACATAGGTAATGGCCATAGTAAAAATATATTATTCACTATAAAAGCCCACTCTTAAATATGACTGAAAAATAATTGCACTGCTCTCTTCATGATTTAAAGTGCTTTTATATCAGTAGTACGTGAAGTGTTCAAATCTGAAACCCTAGAAGCTGAGCATGGTAGAAAACACTTGTCTAAGATCCACTAAATAAAAGCACTCAAGTAAAAGTAGTGAACTAATAAGAACAACACTTCCACCTAGAGGATACTTCCTGTTATACAGCATCAGGCTAAAAAAATAGTCAGAATGGAGAACCATAACATCGTGTACATTGTTTAATAATCATCAGACTTACATGAATAAAAAGTACAAATACAAAAGAAAAAAAAAAACAAAACATTTTGGTCAGGAGGAGTGTTATCATAAAGCTCCTAAAATAAAGCTGTTTTTATGCATATCTTTATGAAAATTAAAATCTTAATACAGATAAAAGCACTCTTCAATTGTTTTCCAGTACATTCAACTTTGATTTGATTAAATGTAGTGCATTTTGTAACAAAACTGAACAGATATACGTGATAATAAAATATTTAGAAATAGTTCAATTGTCTTATATATCAGCCTTGAATTCAGCGTATGCATGATAAGTCAAAATATAAAAGAAGAAAACAAACCTTTAAACAGAAATCTTGTTTATGCAGTATTACCAAGATTGAAGCTTTCTGAAGTGCATTTAGGGATCTTTTCTAAAAGTGAATAACTATGTAACAAAGCGTGCAAAAGGTCAACAAGTGTGCAAGAAGTGAGTTTGAAAGCTCAAATCATTTATGAACAGGAATTTCTGTGACTGCATATGATTTGGTGTAAAAGGTAGATTGTTTGCAGTATCTTACAGGTGTTTAGTTGAAGTCCCGGTCGGTCAGGACTAGCGGAGCCACGAGAGTCCAGAGGTACAAACCCAATCCCAGCCAACTGGAACAAATCTTCACCCAAACTGATGGCATAGTGGTCGTCATGGCTGCATAGTCAGTTTCAGGTCTGAGAAAAAAAATGAGAAAGTGAAAAAGAAGAGAAAATAATTGTTCAATCCTGTTTTTCTTGTCAAATTTGTACAGGTATGCAAAACTCCCAAAAATAGATGGCACTTCAGACATCAGCAGTCAGGTTTCAGGGGTAAAAATGTACAAAATTATATTTTTCCATAAAGAAATAAAAGTTTTAAAAAGTTCCTCTGTTACGGCTTTTTGAAAATGACCCTTCATGCAGCGTGTAACAGCTGTAAGTCAAACCATGTATAAAGTTACTGACTCTCCAAAAGAAAGAATTGACTCATAGTCTATAGCAGGAATCACAAATCGCCGTTTCTTCAAGATGTCTAAACAAAACATTGCCCAACCAAACGTTTACACTCGCAGACCGGTGAAAGCTTGCTTTATCAATGAGTTCCAGCATAGGGCTCACACATATACTCTGTATTGCAGCTGATTGATGTTTCAACACAGTCTTGATAAGCCGTGACAGGTAGTCACAGCAAAAGGGGGTCATCAGACCAATCACCGCAGACTAGCATAATGGAAAGGAGGTAATTGGGGGGAAAAAAGACTCACTGAACATTTCATATGGGAGTAATAAAGGTAAATTAAAAAAAACGCATATAAGACAACAAAAGCTTTTGACCTTGCAAGCATATACACCTGTTGTTGGGTACTCCAAAACCAAACTATGCTTTTAAATAATTCATAATGAGGGCGTTTTAACATTTCATCTTTGTTCTTAAACCCATGATGATTTAATTATACATATAAATTACTTTTAAACAAAAATGGTTATGAGGTGGCATTATTCCCCTCACTGTTCATTCATCCAATATCAAAAGGCAACTTTTAGTAAATAACCTTCAAATCTATCAATATTACTGTTAAATAATCCTGTAACATATGGGATACAAAACTGAGAACTTTGTCCATAGATATGCTTCTGACACTGTCACATAATGTTTCATTTATTGTGTAATGTTATTTTAAAGATAAGATGTTAAAAAGCACAAAATCAAACATACCTCTCACTCAGTTTGCCCTACATTCAGTGCTTAATTTGCAAATGAATAATTCCCGGAACAAAGCTAGGAAATAAAAGTTACCGTGACCAATGTCCACCACACAATTTCAGTTTTCCCAGAACATCACATCAGTAAACGGTGAAAGCGTGCAAAAAAAATAAAAATTCACATTTCTGAAAGGTCTTTAATTATTTTGTGCCATATAATGTTATAGGTCAGTCATGGGCTACAAACATAAATCGTATGAACAATCACTATTCAGTTGACTTCACTAATATGTGCCAAGTGAAAAAAAAAATTAAATGACTCACTCAGTCTAATCTTCAAGAAGAGCCCACAGTTACCTCTTCTGTCATGTTTTCTGGCTGACTTAAGATCGCTTTGCTTCTAAAACAAGTCTGACTGCCTCTTTGCCATTTTGAAAATAAAAATATTATTTGGCTAGGCCACTATGCCATTCTTTATTTTCGCTGCACACCGAGTGCAAAAATCACCAACCAGTAAGAGTGATTGTAAACATAAGAAAGCTGATTGGCTGAAAATATTGTTGAGGGCCAATAGTTATACGTGACTTTTGCTTTAACTTGCACATGGTGACTACCGTCGTGTGTGCGCGTACACAAACTGATAAAAGAAAAACTAAAAAAGACAGAACCGATAAACCTTTAAAGAGAGCTGTGAGCTTCAAAGTTGCAAATAAACAGTATGTGCTTTCTTTAACTTATCTGTTTGCCTATTGTCTATCATCTTTTTTTTTTACTGAAGAATTTGGGAAAATAACTCCTGACCCATGATGCTCTACAGAAAATTCAACCAATCAGAGCAAGCATGGCACACAAAAAAATAAGCAACTAGGTTTCCCTCTGCACATTTAGATGAAGCAGAAAGACAAAAGACAGAATGGAGTCTGTCTCAAATGGTCACTCAATAGCTTCTCGAATAAAAGTTTGTAATTCACCTTTAGTGAATTTGTTTGGTTCGTGGCTTTTACCTCTTCAACAGAGTTTTTTAAATCCCAAATGCATTTTATAGTGTGGAAAAATTCATTTTCCAAAACATAACTTGTCGATTCTATAAATCTTATTAATAATTAAACCATTTTCAAACCCCTTAAAAGATTTATATCTAAAAACACTTTGAATATTAAAAAGCAGTACTATTTTAGGACACTCACTGGTACCAGTTGGTAAGGGTCATCATGATGTAGAGAGAGGCGAGGAAGAGAGAGAAATGAAAGAAAGAGTAGCCGTATGTGACGCCGTCCTCTTCGTTATCCACGGCTCGTCTCACGCCATCCTCAGAGATGGCATCATTGGCATCAGAGCTCGCCAGACCCTGAACCTCCTCTGTCTGCATAAGCTTATTCACCTGGCTGTTGTTTGAGGAACGAATGCTAGAAACAGAGAAGGAGCAAACATAAAAAAATATATTATTATTATGAATAAAAAATAAAATGGGTAATAGATTTGTGTGTTTAGATTTATTTGAGATATTAATAGACTTATGACACAAAAAAGATACAGCTCATTTACATCATTTTGATAAAAATATTAGATTTTATTTAATAATAATAGTAAACAAAAATTGGTTAATGAATAAGCAAACAGAGGAGTAAATAATGTAGACAAATAAGTGATGAATACAATTTTAAACATAGATAAGAAATGTTTCTTGAAGACTGGAGAAATGGCTGCATTACTCCAATTAACTTATTTAAATTGAGCTTTAAAAAAAAAAAAAAAAAAAAGGAATGCATTGTCAAATATTATTATCATTATTTATTTAATAAATGCAGAAAAAAAGTCAAATAAAATTTCACTAATCAAAAAGCTCGTCCAACTAATTGAAATCATAAAAACTTATACTATTAAACATTTGAAATTACATTAACACAATTTGAAAAACATTCTGAGGTCTTTTTTAATTTATTCTTATTAAACAAGTAACTTAACATAAACAGCATATCAATGTAGAAATCATTTTGATGTTAATTATTTTAACTTAAACTTAATTTAAAAGTTATTTTTTATCTTTTTTTTTTTAAATGGCTATTATTGTTGCTTTATATTTTATTATAAATTAAGTTATGATATTAAATCCTTCTTTGTCTCTGGCAGTGGTAAAAAAAAAGCTTACCTGGCATACAGTGTGCACAGGAGGAAGATGACCAAACCCACAACGCTCTGGGCGTCCCACCATTGGGTAAAGACACCGGGGGTGCTGGTAGGGGTGGGTGCTGCGGACTGGCCATTGACTATACTTAACAGACTGGGGTTACACTTACGGTCTGTAACCAGAGACATAAATAGGTTTAGTTTTTATTAAAAAAAAAAAAGAAAAAAAAAAAAAGAATAGAGTAGTGCACTTTAATATGTATACTGTTATGCATTTTAAACATGCTAACTGGGCTGTAATGCAATGGTTGAGTTAAGTGGAGCCAATAAATGCAAGAGTTATGCAGAATTTCCATTCTGCACTCTACAGGGAAAAACAGTCCTTTCAACTAGTTACAATTGGCCAGGATGTTGCTAACGCATGTCATTTTTTTCCATTCTGGCAGCTCCATGTGTTTGTGTATGCCTTATTTCCCAGCACTCAATTATGCAGACAAGCATCATCTAGAACATGTCTTTGCAGAAAATACTTTGTTCTTGTAGATACTACAATTTGATTTCTCAGTTTTGGTCATGTCTGTTTGTTTGTTTTTCACATTAGCAACACATGGCTATTCCATGGCAAGATAAATATAGATAACAAAAAATATATTACAGAACAACAACAACAACATCATAATTCTGTAAGAAATTATACAAAAATAATAAATAAATAAATAAATAAATAAATAAATAAATAGATAGCTATATATAAAAATATATAAATACATATAAATAAAAAAATATATAAATACATATAAATAAATAAATAAATAAATAAATATATATACATTTTTAAAAACATGAATCAAATTGCTCTGTACAGAAATCTATTCCAGTGTTTTGGTCATATAAATCATGCTGCTCGAGACAATTATTCATTGCATACAGAAAATTAAAAGACTAGAAGATTTATATACTCCTGCAACTTATACTTATACAACTGCCACGGTTCAACAAACTAGGATTTGTAACCATTTATTTTTCCTTAAAAAATTACTGTTTTTACTAAACCGGAATAAAATCTCAGAATTTTGATAGATCATGTAATATTTCAGACATAATTCCACTGTGCATCAAAAGAATAAATAACATATATATATATATTTTATTTTTATTTATTTTTTATTTTTTGAAAACGTCGCAATATTACTTCTTACCCAATATTACTGCAAACAACCACTAAAAATAAGAGTTGTGAGAAACCTGTCACTAATCTCTATCATAGCCTCAGACTCTCTTTGCTTGCACATTCAAGTTTGCTGACATTCCATCAGAGGGTGAAATAGTTAAAGACAGAATTAGTGCTGTAACCTGGTTAAGAACTATAGATGGTAACTTATTTGAATCATAAAAGCTCATAAAAGTTCAAAAGTAATAAGCCAAAAAAGCCATAAGCCATGTTTTTCCCCTCAGTATTTCAATGAATGCTTCACAAATGGTTCAACAACAACCGAAAGAGCTGACTGGAGACACTGATTTCAACAGTATCTTTTTTTTTTCTTTTTTACATTTTTTAATCTCCTTAACATTCTTCAAAATGGCTTATTTTGTGTTCAACAAAGGCAAACAGATTTGAAAAACTTTGATAGTGATGGCAGGAATATGGAGACTAATTTTCCTTTTTGCAAGTTTTCAAAGAACGGAAATGGGCAAAATGGCAGAAACTGTATACATTTTGGATCTGATAAATTACTGAATATAATAATCCTTTTACCTGACAGTGTTTTTGTGAATTTCTTTTTCATAGGTGAGGGACTAAATTTAGTTTTAAAAAATCTATTAAAATTTGATGAGAATTAAGAACAGCATCACATGTGACCTGGTTGTCAGACTTACTAGGATTGTTGCTCATAGCAGACCATGTGAGATACATGGTGTAGAGAGAGATGAGGGATGCCTGGAGCAGACCAGAGCTTGGCTGAGCTTCCTGTGACATATATGCAAAGCAAATATTCAGATTTTGAAGACAACTCAGCATGTTTACAAATCTTTACAAAGTAAAAATTACTAAATATACAAGTCCACTGATAAGCAAATGAAACAAGCAAATATTAGATTGCTGTATTCAGGTGGTGAAATATTGTACATATGTGCAAATTGTGCTGGTGTTACTGCTGGATTTAGTACACAAATCATATTGTTTTCTAAATGGATGCGTTGCGGTTGTTATACGAACCATCTGCGTTTTAAAACTTTTTTTATATTCATCTTTTAGAGATTAAATTAATAATATTGTAGCCCAAATTTCAAAAACACACTCTTACTACACTGAGTGGATTTCATAAACTGATGTAGTGGACATGAAATGATAAGATAAAATACAAAATAAATGAATAAAATAAACTACAAGAGAACACTGTGAAGCAAAAACAGCTTAGGAGTGTGAGACTGACCTGCACTTTCGGAAGAATGGCCACCACAGACACAATGATACAGAAGATGAGGTTAAGACTGATGAAGACTTTGTGTTCTGTGCAGTCGTCTGGCTGGGTGTAGAAAATGTAGAACAACACCACTGCCGCAAAGGCACAGATATAGTGTACCAATGTGAAACTGAGTAGGGCTGTGGAGAGAAAACACACACACACACACACACAAAACATTTAACACTTCTATGCATGCATGCATGCCACTGTTTCTGTTTTGTTCTGAATACTGAACTTTAAGGGTTTGTTGTGGGCTAAGAGCAATAAAAAAAATATATATTTCTAAACAATTTATTGTATAAAAGTTCTATGTGAAATTTTAAATGTGACACCAGTCCAACTTAACAATGTGTTGTTTTATTGCTCAACAAAGCAATTTTGACACAAACACAATTCAGGTATGACTTATTTTCTGGAAAATATGATATTTAAAATCCATTTGCTCCAATAGCAAAACTTTATCTATCCATCCATATACATACACAAATAGATATGCATATACATTCACATATACTCAGTTGTTGTTTTAGAAACATTCAGCAAAATTAACTACTTTTATTTGAGTTAAATGGCAAGCTTGAATTAAACCAGCAAAGCTAAAGGATTCCCACACCTTGGTTAACCTTTAAACGACTTTCCACACCCGAAAGCCTCAAATTAAAAGGCCTTAATGTGGGAAAACCATTTCAAGTGGGAGAAAGGTTATATTGTGTTTCCTTGTAAGATAAACTTACAATTTTATATAACAATTAAAAAATAGATTCTAAAATGACCTGACATAAAATGTAATGGATTTTATTTGAAACAGCTTAGACTTGTGTAAGCAGACATTTTAAGATATGCGAGCAAGCTCAATTTCTTTTTTTTTACATCATCTTAATAAATAAAGAAATACAAAAATTACAATAAATAAAATATTTGGGCAACAGATAATCTCTAATTCTGATTAGTCGTAATTTAAGATTTCAAGAACCCATGAGAACTCTGAAAGCTAGCTTCTGACATTTTTTCGTGGCAGTTTATCAATTTTGAAGCAAAGACATGCAGAAACAATGCTGCTGAACATACCTGCATACCAGCATTTACTGTTCCCATCCTCTGCATTCTCCACCCACTTTTGGTTCCAGGAATGAGCAAAATCCACCAGTAAAATGAGCTGGATCAGAATGAAAATGAAGGAGCCAACCACACCGAAGTAGTACCACACTGCAAAAAGTAGTACACGTTATACAGTCTTTCCTTTTAGCAATGAACTGAAAAAACTCTACCATGGAATTATGATTTTAGAACAAATTTCTAGTTATAGAAATATATATAAATATTTCTGAGCTGACAAAATAAATTAAATAAATAAATAATATACAAATTTTAAACTGCTACCAGGTTATTTAACTATACTCTGACCAGTTTGGCTGTTCCCTAAAATATATCGGTTTTTGATGACAGTGTGAACCCTGCTGCACATACAAGATACAAAACCTAAGCATTCACAGGCAGGAAAGTGCTACATTAGATAGGGTGGTGATTCACTGTTGTCAATGATGCATCAAGAAGCATTAATGTTTACTCTACAAATGTGTTGTGGCCACATGGGTATCAGGTGTTAATGTCGACTGCTTAGAATCCCATCTGATTTGACAACTAAAACTGTTATCCCTCCTGGGAACTACAGAGCACTGAAAAACAACCTACAGTATTGTGGATGTCAATAAAGAATGATAAGTACTTTATATAGCTAAAAACTCAAAATTCAATATAGCCATTGAATTAAACTTTTAGAGAAAAGAAAAAAGGAGTACAACAATGATAAATATTAGATTTTCCATTTATCTAATAATCTATTACTATTATGATTAAACCTTATTTTCTTAAGCATTAGTTGATGTACCTGTGTTGAACATTCCATCTGGAATGAAGAAGGCTCCCACTGTAATTCCGACCAGAATCAAAAACTTGAAAAACCAGAAGCTTAAAAAAAAAAAACAGGTCATGGGACATTACATAAGACTTCCTGGACAAAAGTAAAACCATTGTGCAAAAAAGGAATTCTCCATATCAAGCTTTCACCAGCAGAGGGAAACCATGCTAGAAACAGCACATGCAATAATAAAAAAATAAAAACTATATACCCATTTTGAATTGCAGCTCGTGGATCCTTGCTGCTTCTCACACGGATCATGATGATGGAGAAAAGGAAGAAGAAACAGGCCATGGCAAAGCACATCCTATAGACCGATTTATAACCAACAATGACATCACAGTTCACCTTCCCTTCAAATCCAGGTATTGAAGAGCCTCCTTCACAAAATCCCGGAATCTTAAATAAAATAAAAAAATAAAATAAAAATACCAATTGAACAATATTTTAAGTCACCTTGATAACATAATGTGGGAATTTATACATTTAAAAAAAAAGTCAAATAAAAAGGAATAGTACCTCTCTTATGTAAAAACAATAAATAAATAAATAAAAATCACAATAAATAAAACAACACAGCAGAAACAGATCTCTGTTCTCGGGGTGTTGTAATGCAATTTTTAAATTATTTCATTATTTAATTATTATTATTATTATTATGCAAAGAAAAAAAACAAAGCCTAGCACAGTTGAAACGTGCATATGCAACAAGTTCTCTACTGGAGACCTTCATTCATCCCCCTCAAATTTGGTTATTTAACTTGATTTTAACAGCATTACAATTCTGATTGTTAAAACATGGCTATGGCTAATGTAGTGGCAATATTCCGTGTCAAACACAAAAGGCATGTGGATTTAAACTAGGAATAAATATAGATGCTACTGCTTATACATCTCATATATAGACAATTTGGTGGGGGGGGGGGGGTACTGTTGGACACATTTAACATGCACAAGCAAATCGTTTGCATGGTTTTTAAAACCAAGCCAGCTTCTATGATTACATTGGTGGCAAGAAAATTGTTTTAAAACTATATCAGGATTTAGAACCTTTTTTCCTACTAAAAGCTGCATTTGGTTTAAAAAAAAAAAAAAAAAAAAACATCTGCCTATTAAACTACTTTCTGAATAATCATGACACTGAAGTAATGATCTTGAAAATTCAACACAAAAATGCATTTTAAAATGTACTTAAAAAGAAAACCTTTTTTTACATTTGAAATACTTTTTAAAAATAGTACTATTTTTGTTTAATGTTAAATGTCACTGTTAAATATGTAGCAGCTTTTAAATGTAGAACTACTTTCATTATTGATTGTTTATTCTCATTATTGGTCTTTGATCTGTGTTAAAATCAATGTTTAATAAACAAAATTGTATGCAAGTATTAGTCGTTGTTTTTTAACAAATGTCTAACATGAAACCCATTCATCCAAATATGTAATGTTTGTTAATTTCCTGTTTATGATAACTATTTGTATTTTATAAAGTATTTTATTTAAAGGAAAGAAACACCATTTAACTATATGTATATCACTTTCTATTTTGATCTCTTCTTCTCTTTTTTTCTTAGGTCAGTTTAGACCTGACCTGAAATAATAAAGTTGAACTGAACACATGCAGGATTCAAACTTGCATCTTTAAGAGCCCACAGGAACCACCACTCTTAAATATGCTGTACCTTCTTCAGCTGTGTCTCCATGCCTGGCAGAATCATGATGATGGACACTACAGTGCCCAGCAGCAGGAAAAAGGAGAAGGCCAAGCGGGTCACAGTGGAGTTGTATGTTGAAGGGCAACATCCTGATAAAAGACACGGAGCAGAACCGCACAAACACGACGCCTACAGGAGGAGAAAATGCAGAAACATTTTTAAACACAACATACCACACATTTCTCCACCCAAACACAATAGTCTACTAAACACGAACTTTATGAACAGCTTAAACTGGAATGTATTATGTTTAAAGTAAACAGTTTATTAAAATGAAATGTTTGGTTTGAAAGCGACTGTGAATAAGACAAGCGCAAACAGCTCTCGGAGAAATTTAAGTTAATCATGTTTGAAATGTAGATATTTGAGATATGGCATTACTGCATAACACAAAACTTTAATAAACGCTTATTTAGAGCTATTTCGTTGTTTTCTCAAAAATGTATAACCTATTTTGTCAACAAAACTGTCTCTAAAACTGAGCTTATGAAGAAATCTGATGTGAAAGTTTTTTGGAAGATCCATTGCTGTCATTACCAGTTGAAAATAGACAACACAAAAAGTCAACAGTAATTTAAGTAAAATAATTTCAGTTTAAAACAGTATTTTGTACTTACGCAGCTCGCCAGCGAGCACAAGGCCATACACGCACCCATAATGTCCGAAAACACACCGAAACTAAAGCAGAAACACGGAAGTTAATCTTTCCTCTTTTTTTAATAACCGCTTGTAAAAACTGAGTGATGATTGGCTAGCAAACACATCGCTGCACTGATGGGCCAATCAGATGACGGTACAAAGTAATCGCTGTAGTAAAAAATGACCTATGATGCACACTAGATGACGCTGAATCCCATATCATGGATTGTAATGGAAGTGTTTTAAAAGTGCAGCGTTATTGAAATTAGCAAAACAGATTTCATATATGGGTCATTTTCACTATAAAGTGCCTTTTGAGACGTCAGAATAAAAAAAAAGTTTGAGATTTTGATTTAACCACGAAATTAATGTAGATCAAGCTTCAGTACTTTTTATAAACAAACTTCAAGCGGACAAACAGTAAACAAACTTCAAATAATGTCAACCCTGTCATGGACAAATTCAGTAGTGTAAGCATATTTTCATTGAAGCGTGATTGTAACACGTATATTTTCAGAAAGGTATGTGTTCCTTTACTCATCCAACCTTTTATATTATGAAAAAGTGTATTTATAATAATGAAATGATGGACAAAACATTTATTTACCAATAAAATATTCCATCGTTGCATGTTATTTTCAAAATAAAACCCAAGATCTAAATATCATATATCCCTTATTGGTTAATATAGGAAGATTTGGTGGACTGTTTATAAATAATTTGTTTATTTTCATAAAAGTTGAACGGTGGAAACACGATGACAGGGTGGACAATAGCATGTATTTTAATTTCAAACAGTCAAAGAGCTCCATTATATGGACTTTAAAAATATATCCTTTATGAAGACAGATATTGCCAAAAGGTTTGTATTGTGCACTGAAGAAAGGGGAATTTACCACATCATGATAGGGTGGACAGCAATTTCAAGGACACGTGCAAAATGATTAATATTTTTTATGAAAACAAAATAAAAGTTAAGTCATATAAAATGACTTATTTTATCAGTTAACTCGTTAGACAATAAGAATATTTTTAAATCGTTTACATTTTATCTAATTAGACTCACCAAAGTTAGCTGAGCAATGTGTGGGACTTGGCAAAATCACATCCATTCAATGAAAGAATATGGCAAAAAATGATAAAAATATATTTCAAAAAACTTTTAATTCTACCTGCATGTATGTAAAGGTTTGTCCAATTATATTAAAACATCAGAATTTCATTATTTAAATGTATGTTCATATAGAACTGATTCAATCGTGTGGGACATCAAAGGCACTTAGTGATAAGGACTCATATACCATATAAAGGAAATTTTGCAACATCTCATTTTAGAATTAAAACAGTGACACAATATTTATTACCACACAGATAATGTTTCAATTGCATACTTAAATTCAGGCACTTTTAAATATACAAATATACTTACATATATAAATATACAAATCAAATATACAATACACAGAAATGCTTCCGAGTGTTAAAAGACCTTGGTTAAATAGCAGTTCTAATATTCCAGTCTGATAATGTTTTAAGCAAAATAAATCAAATTTAGCCACACGTTTTCCATTTTTTAATATTTATTTAAAGTTTTCCATTACTTTATTTCATCTCACACAGATGTTATGAGCACACATTTAAGCAGTTGGTAAGATTTAGAGAAAAAAAATCTGTTGTATTTAAAAGTTTAGAACTGCATAACTAAATAAATATGCTAAACACATTCACAGAAAAAAAAAATGCTATAGGTTAGCTTTCTCTACATACTTAGAAAAAAATACTTTGATAATAGTTAATCACTTAAAGGTCAACTGAATGTATTGTTTTCAGACACATAATTTTGTAATTAATAAATAAAGTGGGTTTTTTGTTTTTAAATAAAAATTACTTTGCTGATTTGCTGAATGCACTACGGAGGATGAAAAATGCAAAAACAATAAATAAATGCGCAAATATATAAATAAATGAGTAAATAAACCCATAAACTCATGCATAAATAATATAGTAAATGAATATGCAAGGAGCAAGCAAGAAGGTCGCTGGTTCGAGCCTATGGCTGGGTCAGTTGGCATTTCTGTGTTTCTGTGGAGTTTGCATGTTCTCCCTGCGCTTGCATGGGTTTCCTCCGGGTGCTCTGGTTTCTCCCACAGTCCAAAGACATGAGATACAGGTGAATTGGGTACGCTAAATTGTCTGTATAGTGTATGAGTGTGTATGGATGTTTCCCAGAGATTGGTTGCAGCTGGAAGGGCATCAGCTGCGTAAAAACATATGCTGGATAAGTTGCCGGTTCATTCCGCTGTGGCGACCCCAGATTAATAAAGGGACTAAGCCGAAAAGAAAATGAATGAATAAATATGCAAATAAATACTTAAATGTGTATAAAAAATCCACAAATTCCTGCATAAATAAATATTTAAATAATTAATAGTGCGGGCAGGTAAAAAATTAAATAAATTACAGGAATGTTGGAAGAATAAGAAAATGCTAAACTGAAAGTTTATTTTACCCATTCAAACATTTATTCATGTCTTTTACGTAATTCCATAGGGTTTTCCTCAGGTCAACATGCTAATGAGAATGAATGAATAAGCGTTTGAAGGGGGGATGAACTTTCAGTTTAGCATTTTCTTATTCCCCCAACATTCCTGTAATTTATATAATTAATTATTAATATTAATAATAATTATTAATAAATAAATTATTAAGTATTTTTATATTTATTTATGCAGGAATTTGTGGATTTTTTACATTTATTTATTTATTTATTTGAATCTTTACTTATTTATTATTTTATTTATGCAGGAATTTATGGATTTATTTACTCATTTATTTATATATTTGTGTATTTATTTACTTATTGTTTTCACAGATTTCATCCTCCATAATCCACAGGTATTTATGGTAAAATAAGAGTAACTGCAATTGCATTGTATTTTAACATGTATATATTTACAGTATTGATTTGTAATAATGAAGCTAAATCTTTATCTCATGGGTATGAGGATTTTCAGTATTTTTTATTTCAAATAATTATTAGGATTTAGCTGTTTATAGCATAAATCTTGAATGTTATTTCCATTAAAACTGCATTTAAATTGAATAACTATAATAGTAAATTACAATGGAATGATTTTATTTTTAATGATTATAAACATCACATCATTTTTATCACATTATGTCATCAATCATATCAAAATGTTAGCAAAGCTTTACTGACGATTCATAACCAACCACAAACCCAATATAGAGAGGCTGAGTGAATGTGGTCCTGACTCTGTAGATGTGCCTCACTGTGTCAGAAATGCTGTAGAAGGTCAGAGTTCCTGCACTGTGATCCACAAACACTCCGATTCTACAGGAACTGGATGGTACGGGAAGTTCAATCCCTTCACTGTTGTGCCAGAATAAGAAATTTAATGGAGAGCAGAATAAACTCCATGACTGATTGTTACATCCAAATCTATTCTCCTTGCTATGTCCCTTCCTGCTGATGCTCTTATATGACACTGATATTTGCACACTATTACTCCACTCAACCTCCCAGTAACAGCGTCCACACACACTCTCTTTACCCAACACTTGAAAACATTTATCAAATCTGTCTGGATGATCAGGATGTGGCTGTGGTGTGCCTGTGTAAGTCACCGTTCTGTTCTCTTCAGACAGACAGAGATTCTTATGTGCGGTGTTTGGATCCAGAGTCAGTTGATGTGAATCTAGTAAAAAAATAATAATAATTTAATTATATTTGTTTTATAAAAAAACATATTATTAAAACGTCAATTATTCAAAAATAAAACCAGCACATATTTCAACATATAAAGCAAAGTGAATTTACATGTGGTAAAGTATGTTGACACTTAATCTGTGCTCTGCATTTCACCCATCCCAGGCACACACAGTAGTGAACAAACACAAGACACACGATAAACACAATCGAGAGCAGTAGACAGCTATTGCTGCAGGACCCAGGGTCCAGTTAGAGGTTTGGTGGCTGACTCAAGGGTTTCACCTCAATCGTGATATTGAGGTCATAAGTGAGAGCTGGTCGTTTATTCCCTTCACTTACAATCCTTGCTGGACCTAAGATTTGAACTTGCAACCTTCAGATTACAAGTGCAACTCTCTAACCATTTGGCAATAATTGTCCACAGGATGTAAACAGGGTCTAAATTGTTTAGGGTGCATTCAAACAACCTCAACTTGATGTGTGAAAAAACACCACACAAACTTGGCTGACAGATACTAATTAAGGGTCTGACCCTGCCCAATGACCGGCTATTGGCTTGGTTTGTCCCAGCCTTTAACCGAAGGCCTGGGTGATTTAAAGTGTTACGAAATTAAACAGAAGGGTCACCAGACATTAAATCCAGACACAAGTGGACAAAATTTAACATGCATTACCATTTACACTTGGTAATGACATCTTGTCTGATCAGTTAAGAGATCCCTGAATTTTAATATCAGATAGAAAAGGACAGATGTTGTCACAATTTCACTCTAAATGGTTTTGAGTATTGTGCTTACATGTACCCTGATCATTGCTGTTCAACAGTGAAAAACTAATGCTTAAGAAACCCTGTTGACAACTACTCAATCTACTTCCAAATTTAAACTCAACTGGTCTCATTAAAGGTGTTCAAGCACTCTCAGCTGGATGAACACTTTTTTGCTAAAGCAGACTTTGATAAGTAAGGGAGTAAGCAGAAGGATAAAGGGTGAAATTTCAAGTTTTCCATCCACTGCCATGCATTGCTGCATAAACTGCTTGTCACAAGTAACGTGCCTAAAACACACTTGTGCCTGGAAGCACCAGGAAGACATGTCTGGAAGTTTCTAGTAAGACATCCTAGACTTACACTGAACATTCCCCAGGTCAATGTTGTCATCAAAGATCACATGATCAACATAATGTAGCCATTCAACTCAGCTTTTCATTTGTTTTGGAGGTTGTTCAAAAGCCTGCTCCAACAATAGGTTTTCATACAAGGGAGTTGAGGTGATCACCTTATTCTTCCAAGAGCATGAGTGTTCTTCTTGGACATAGCAGTAACGTCAGAGACCATCCTAAAATGTTTTAGATGTGTGGTAGTGTGTTATTGAATAGGTCAGAACCTAAAAACAGCTTTAAGGTAAATTTAAAAGACCTAAGGTACATACCATTTGAGGACATTTTCATAGCTGGGAGCTGAAAATCCCTCATTTACCATGTTAAATAATCAGGATGTGTCTTTTCTGCATAGTGTAAAAGTAGGTCAGTATCCTTTGATTAACTTCAACCCCATTGGTTTATAAACATTTTTGTTACCAAAATTCAATTGCTGTTGCCAGGAGGAGGCACCACAGAGTTGTAGAAGAGAGGGGATCACTCAAAAATTAAGTTTGCTGTTTGTTTAAACTACTTATTTAAAATGAGTTGAAACAAGACAATTCTTGATTTTTTTTAAAGGGGTGGTGGGGGGGCTTAATTGTTTTATATTCAATTCACATAAATTTGTAAAAAAACGAATAAGTTAAATGAATTATTTCATGTTGCCCCAACACAGATCGATTGTGTGGAACCTAGTATTTTTTTACAGTGGTCTTTGTACCTGTCCGAATGATTGATACAGGCCAAGTTTGGTTCAGTGGCATTATGGCTGACTGATGACATGTCATGAACAAATTCTATATTGCATTGGTGGATATGTAAAAGAGATGTTAGGTTTGTGTTTTGTCATTTGTACGTTTTCAGTAATGTCTAATTCAATCTATTTTCAGCCTGATTTTCAAATTCCAACTCTATTTTGCAATTTGCACTTTTAGAAAGATTTGCCCAAAGAGTTATATCACATTGTTGTTGTGCAAGGGCATAGATGGAGGGGATGTGTCCCCAACAATATCCAACAATTACTGAAATGTCAATAATTTAATTGCCTAAATAAATAATGACTTTAAAATAAAATTCAAAAGTCACCTCTTAGTAACCTTGACATGCAGCAAGGGTTCCCCAAACACATAAGGAGTGGGATGGGCTGAGCTTTTTTCTGTTGTCAAGTGACTGACAGCTGTAGTTACATTTGGATGCAAGAAGTGCGAAAATAAGCGTGAAAAATCCTTTACTGTTCAAGGCTTGGACATAATGGGCTACTTTTTTTTTTAAGTGTAAGTCATTTTAAAGTCAAGTTTGTTATGAGTCCACCATAATAATATTAGGCTGTGCAATTATTCTAAATTCATTTTCTATTTTGGCCTCCATGATTATGAAAAACAAAAATTGGGATAAAATGGTTAAATTGTGTCACATACCTCTTAATTTACATACCTCATCAAAGCCCGATTGCAGTAAAATCATGTAAATTGACTTTTTAAGCTTAGGATGTGTTTCATTAATTTTTATTTGTATTATTAAGTCTTTAAAGCCTTTTATTCATGTTTTTAAAAGCATGAATGAGAATTTGTGTTATATGACATGTTGTGTTAGATACACTACCTGACAAAAGTCTTGCCGCCTATACAAGTTTTAGGAACAAAAAATGATACCTTGACTTCTGATCATGCCTTGATTTTTAATTATTTTATTAAGACAGTAAGATCTGACTTTGCTCTTGTCACTTACCAGAAATAAAGTACAGTATAGAATATAAAGTCACAGTGCAGTGAAAAAATAATTAATATTGTGTCTGACTCCCATGAGCTTGGACAACTGCATCTATACATCTCTGCAATGACTCGAATAACTTATTAATAAAGTCATCTGGAATGGTGTTCTTGCAGGACTCCCAGAGTTTATCAAGATTATTTGGATTAATCTTCAATGCCTCCTCCATCTTACCCCAGACATGCTCAATAATGTTCATGTCCGGTGACTGGGCTGGCCAATCCTGGAGCACCTTGACCTACTTTGCTTTCAGGAACTTTGATGTGGAGGCTGAAGTATGAGAAGGAGATGCTATCCTGCTGAAGAATTTGCACTCTCCTGTGGTTTGTAATGTAATGGGCAAAACAAATGTCTGGATACCTCAGGCTGTTGATGTTGCCATCCACTCTGCAGATCTCTCACATGTAACCCCAAACCATGATTTGTCCTTTACCAAATATGACTGATTTCTATGGGAATCTTGGGTCTATGCAGGTTCCAAAAGGTCTTCTGCAGTATTTGTGATGATTGGCATGCAGTTCAACAGATGATTCATTGGAAAAATCTACCTTCTGCAACTTTTCTAAATGATCAACTAAGTCAAGTTGTTAATTGTTGCACTCACAACTGGGATCGACGGCAAGACTTTTGTCAGGTAGTGCATGTGCTCTAGAGATGTGTGTTCCCACCAGTGTCAAGGGCAAATCTACACCTTTGGTGTTGTGCTTGTTTTCTTGTCACTTACATAGAAGAAATTCCTCTCTGGTCTTGGGAATAATGTTGCTGTGTGTGACTGAAAATTAGGAAAAAAAGAAAAGCAAATTTTTTGTAAAGACTAAATTTATTGGGAATTTCTACTATTCTCTTACAAACAGTTTTAGATGATATATGTCCTGTACTTTACCAGATATTTTTTTAATTTCCTCTTTGCAGAAAGCCTCCATTTTCTGTTTCAGATGAAAGACAGATTTTCTCACACCATTGAAGGAAAAGAAGAAATCGAAAGTGAGCTTTTCTGTAAAGTCAGGAAGAGCTGAGAGAGACTTCAGACTCTGCAGAAAGACAATAAAAATAACATTATTCCTGACATTACCTGTCCCCAATAAACTAAAAGTTTAGCTACCTGAAGAAAACGGATATGATTGCAGTCTGTGTGTGAAAGCTGCTCCAATTCAGTGTTTGTCCTCTTCAGATGATCAATCTCTTGCTTCAGTCGCTCCATAAGTCCTTCAGCTCGACTCACTGCAGCCCTTTCTTGATCTCGGATCTGCTCTGTCAACTCTGAGCAACTTCTTTCAATGAAGCGAATCAGTTCTGCGAAGGTCCTCGTACAGTCTTCTACTGCTGCCTGTGTAGAGCGCTGTTAGGACACACATCACAATCACACATGCTGTGAGCTACACTGAGCTTCAGTGAGATTGGAATATTTTCAGCACTGAAGAAGAGTTCAAACTTCTCTTGTCTAAACTCACCTTATGAGACTTAATAGCTTCTCTCAGCTGCTGAATGGCTTTCTGTTTCTGCTCAGTTCTATCCTTGATTACTCTCTGTTTCTCCTTTAAACGACTCTGTTAGACAAATATCGTAAAATATGAGCTGCCGGTTTTATTTTTTTCTTACAGCACACCAAGCAAGTTTAATGTTTAGTGATTGAACAGTGGTTACACATGAATTGTAAATATGAACCACAACATACACTATTGGCTAATGTTTTGGGACATCTGCCCTTGTGAACATAAACTTTACCAACATTATAATCTTAATCCTGAGGGTTTCATGTAGTTGACCCACATTTTTTTAGACATAACAGCTTCAACTTGTCTGGGAAGACTTTCCACAAGGTTTAGGAGTTTGTTAATGGGATTTTTTTGACCACTCTTCTAGAAGTGCATTTGTGAAGTCAGGCACTGATGCTGGACGATTCATCCTAAAGGTGTTCTGTTGGGTTGAGTGCAGGCCAGTCGATCTCTCCACACCAAACTTGCTGTTTCTCCTTTAAACAACTCTGATTGCTCTCTGTTTCTCCTTTAAACAACTCGGTTAGACAAATATGGTCAAATATGAGCTACCTGTTTTAATTTTTTCTTACAGCACACCACGCAAGTTTTAATTGGACTGTTTAATTGAACAGTGGTTACACATGAATTGTAAATATGAACCACAACATACACTGTTGGCTAATGTTTTGGGACATCTGCCTTTATGGACATAAACTTTGACATTACAATCTTAATCCTGAGGGTTACATGATTCTAGACGAGCAGACCTGGCTCACAGTCTGTGATTTAATTCATCCTAAAGGTGTTCTGTTGGGTTGAGTTCTGTCAGGAGTCTGTGCAGGTCAGTCAATTTCTCCATACCCAACTTGCTCATCCATGTCTTTATGGGCCTTGCTTTTTGCACTGGTGTGCAGTTATGTTGGAACGGGAAGGGGATGTACCACAAAATGTTCTTGTGAAGTTGAGATCATGAAATTGTCAAAAATGTATTGGTGTGCTGAAGAATTAAGGGTTCATTTACACTGGAACTAGGAGCCAAAACTAAACTCTGAAATACAACCCCAAACACACCAAGTAGTCAGGCTCTCCACCCAAACTTGTTCATCACATTGAGAGACAGAGATGCAGAATTCATCACTCCTGAGAACACATCTCCTCTGCTTTAGAGTCCAGTGACAGTTTTGCTTTGCTAGTTTTGATCCCTCGCTTGATATCACTGAGCTTCTTAGAGCAACCCATTCTTTTACAAATGTTTGTGGAAGCAGTTTACTAGGTACTTGGTGCTTGATTTTATACAACTGTGGCAACGGACATCAATGGGAATCCTCAATTCAATGTCTCAAAACTTTGCAGATATATAGTGTACATTTTAACAATATACATGTAACATTGTGTTGTTGTAATTATCCCCATGTATACTATGATATTGTTTAAAGAGCCCCTATTATGGATTATTAAAAATTACCTTCGATGCAGTGTGTAACACACTTCTAAGTGAATGAAAACATCCAGCTGAGTTTTAAAGGGGTGGTCCACAGTGTATTTTTTAAGGCTTGGTTGTATTTATAAGAGGCAAGCAATGTGTGCTCATGCTTCATTTGTAAAAAATCTTATTATATTTTCATATATCTTACTTTAATTATATACAGTTACTCAGCTAACATGAAAACGACTGTCATATTTCCTAGTTCCTCCGAAAGGCCAGCCCTTAAGAGGCTTTAATTGGTCAGCTAACATAATGTGCTGTAATTCACAGATTGGCTCCACGTCACTGCAAGCTCCTACAAGCTTGCGCTTTTGCGCTGTGTAAACAGTCAATCAGAGCAGCTGTTAGCTGCATTAGCTGCCTGACTCAGACAAAAAAATGAAGAGGATACAGCTAAACCTTACACCTGCTCTTTAAAATAATATGTCTTTCACATATATTCAGAATAAGCATGTGTAAGTAATATTAAACGTTCTCATATTTTTGAGGGTTCGTTATTTGAAATGTAGAATGCAGAGAAAAGGACCGCATAGAGAGACACTGCAGCGCTGGTGACGATTGTGGGTGTTTACAGCAGTTTGACAGCCAAATATGAATTCAACATATCGTTAACGATAGAAACTGTGCATGTAATAGATCAATTTTAACAAATAAAAATACTTACAAGTTGTGGCTCACAAACCACAGCTTTGTCGGTTGGAGGAGTTTTCAGCCAAATCTAGCACTGAACTGGGCAACACAGGCTCATTGTGAAAACGTAGCCCTGCGGACGTTTCTGTAGACAGCGAATTACGTAGCCGGAGGTACGTATGGCTGCATTTCATTTTTTTAAACGAACGGTACGGGGCGGTGTGATGCCGTTCCTTTTTGCGCTTACCAGCTGACCGCTCCCCTCAATATGGACGGCATTCCGGCTGCAACCAGTTTGTCCCATTAGCGCGCCACGTACATTGGCAGACTTGAGACGCAGAGAGGAGTTAACCACGAAGATGGGGGTTCGATTCCGGTGAAGAGCAGTTCCAGAAAGCAGGTAAGATAAAAACAGATTCCAAAAAATAAAGCAAACAAGTATATAGCAGGGTGAAAATGTGGTAAAATCTTGTGTGGTAAAAAATTGGTTGGGTTTAGGGAAGGGGGAGGGTGGGTCAGCCGATCGTTCGCTCAGACGGAGAGAAAGTCTGTCAAAAAGTGAGTCGACAGCAGCCTCTGGTGGGTTTACACGTGAACAGCAGGTGCGAATGGCACTTGCGAGGGAAATTTGAGATCTCAAAAAGCGTACACAAAAAAACAAAAACTGCATAAAAACGTGCTGCCGGGATGTATTTCGCGGTCTCCAGAAACGTCCGTAGAGGTACATTTTCAGAATGAGCCCGGGTTGGAACTGGGATAGATTCTGGAAGTTCTCCTTTGTAAAATGCTAGCTATATATTTTTTAGAATTCTCTGGAACATAATTAAAATTAAATTTTAAAAACTTCTCTCTTTGTGTCGTGTCCTTTTGAAGCTCAAATACAGAAAAAGAACAAGCTCTGTGGAAATAGCAGCGTTTGGATGGCATTTTAGCTTTCAATGCTATTACATTACAGCGCCTCTGGTTACACCCCTTCGCTGGGCAGGTTGTGTGCACAGAGATAACTCTGTTAAAGTCAATTTCTCCCTTTGCATTGAACTTGGAGCATATTACATTCAGAGACGTTGTTTGTGTTATGTTCACACAGCTACATTACACATCATCTAATGTTTAACATATGATATAGTAGTGGACCACCCGTTTAAATCTGAATGTGCACTGTGTTTAAAAATATTGATTCTCAAAAGAGTTGACTCTGAATCATTTTTATGAATTGTCTTGTTTTCAAATCTTTAGTTTTGCATTGATGTCGTCACGAAACATTTATATTTGATTCGCCAGACCCAGGAAAACTTGAACCCACCCTTCCCTTTAAACACTAGCAGAGTTCGGGGGATGGGATTCCATCATGAATGAAGACGAGTGATCACTGTGAGATAGCTAGAGATGCGAGGCTGTGGGGAATAAATAGTTAAAGTTCACTTTCACAACAATGCCACTCTTCAACTTTTGCCGCTGTGTCGATTAATACTGAATGAATGTCATTGTTATTACTTGGGTTTATGGTTAAGAATAGAGCAATAGGCTAGTGTCTAACTGCATTCCTGCTCACACATATAATACTCCACACTATGGGGGGCTGCTTGTTGAGCATTCTTTTCCATCTCGCACTGAACACAGATGACCAATCACAACAGACTGGGTAATTGGACCAATCACCACAGATTAGCGTCACACAAAGGAGGGGTTTGGAAAAAGTGAATCACTGTACAAATCATACGGGAGTCATTGGTATAATTATGTAAAATATAAATGCATATTATAAGACAACGAAAGTGTTTTTTGTTCTTGTATGCATATCAACCTGTTGTTGGAGACCCCCAAAACCAAAATATGACATTTTCTTATGTATTATAGGGGCTCTTTAAAAGTATTTTCATAATCCTCAAAAACAGAGGGCTTCATGGAATCCTGAATTAATCTAAAACATAAATGGACATTAAACTTCACTCACAAATTGAAGCAATAAGCAACTCTGGTGTTGTTCTTTTAGTACAAATTTGAAGTTTATGAGCTTCCAATAACATGACAAAGTCCACAATATGACACAATATGAGCAAAGATTAACTTTTACTGCAATGCACATTAATGCAATATAACAATAACCAATAGGAGTTAAATTATAGTCACAAAATGATAAAGTTATAAACTTTCAGTAAAGAACATTACATTTCTGCATTAAAGTCTGCATAAAACGGAAATTATTTCAATATAAAGAGTTCAGGTGCAAAAACCTCTAAATGCCAACTGTAAACGACCGTTTTTATCAGCCTTCTATGTTTATGTTCACTTTAAATGCCACGTAAATAACATATTCGTCACTATAAAAGTAAAATTACTGAGCCTACACACAGGAGTTGGAGAAAAATATTAATTTTAGAAGAAAACATCAGATGGCTTTTAGAGGTTTTTGCATCTAAACTCTTCAATAGTTCAATATGTTGATCTAAAAGCACCTGAAACAGAGTATTGAGTAGAGAGTGGGTTCCATTGGGAAGGGCTCATCCCTATGCCCTCTAAAGCTATTAGATCATTGATAGTTGCAATCCACTTATATTATGAACTTTTGAATTATTTGAGTCCATTGAACTTATATTATGTTAAACTGACTTAAAACAGCTTGCGTTACTTATAAAATTAAGTTAGAACATGATTCCCTTAGTTTAATAAGTTACAATGACCTAAAAACATATGCTATCAGGACTAATTGATCATATAATTTTTTATAGTGTAGGGATGAGCTCCTCCAAACGTTAATGTATTATTTCAGTACGTACCTCATTCTCTGCCATCTTCGAAACAGCTGATACAGTGTGATGGTTTCTATGTTCATCCATTACACAAAGCACGCAAATGTACTGCTGATCAGTGTTACAAAAAACCTCCAGAATCTTATTATGCTCACGGCACATCATCTGCTGCAGATGACCAACGGCGTCAGTCACTTTGTGTCGCTTTCCTGAGTGAAATTCCTCATGATGCTCAAAATGAGTTAGGCAGTACGATTCCAGACACACCAGACAGGACTTGACGGCTTTTGATTTCCTTCCAGTACAAATGTCACACTTAACGTCTCCAGGTGTAATGAAACTTGCAGCAGGAACATCAGTTTGGAGTCTTGTCTTCTTCAGTTGCTCCACCACTTCAGCCAGCATTGTGTTTTTACCTAAAACTGGTCTTGGCTTGTAGGTCTGTCTGCACTGAGGGCAGCTGTAGACGGTCTTCTGATCCCAGAATTTTGTAATACAGCTCATACAGTAACTGTGTCCACATGGAATTGTTACTGGATCCTTCAGGAGATCCAGACACACTGGACAGACAAACTGTTCTTCTGTAACACTGGCTTCAGCCATTTTACTGCACGTACACGATACGAGTTCTAGTTTATTTTCATCTGAGTTTCCTGGTTTTATGGTTAAGATTTGCGATGTAGTTCAAGAAACTCATAAAGGTCCATAGGTCAGTTTCAAATTGAAACTAAGAGTTAATAATAACACAAGCTCACCATAAACCAAAGCAACACTAGTGGAAACTGAATCAATAATTCCAGTATCTGTATTCCCAAAGTGCAGCAGGGTAGTTGACGTGACATCTTACACAGTCTGAGACAGTCTCTTTCAGTTCCTATTTTATCTGTATAAATGTAATTTTTAGGGTCCTAGAACAGAATGTGCTATAGTGATTGGAGAGTAACTGTGAGCTACTAGTAGGATCAGAGTCTTGGGCTTGGGCTACAACTTGAAACACAGAGGTGTATGAGGAGATGTGGTTAATTGGACGTGTCTTGGTTCATGTGCAGCTGAAAGTTTTTGATGGACCATATGACCAGAAGGATGAGTTGGGAAGATGAGATTTCAGATATAGTAGGCAAATAATGGGGCATATAAGCATAACCAGCAGAGGAAGAGCCAGATCACTGAGTGGAGGCCCGTAGCCAGCCTGGTGACCTGGTGGGTGGTTCTTTTTTTTTTTTGGACCTTTTTTGCAGTTATACACCTCATTTTCTATTTAACTATGAGCTATAAATACTGCATTTTAGTGACATATTAGGCACTATTTTTAGCTTAATTAACTTGTCGGATGGCCATTAATGTACCAAAAATATTTCCTAAAGATTTAGAAATATGTATATGTAACAATGAAGAAAAATGATAAAAAATATTTATTTTTAAAACACATATGTATTACATCATATAGGATTAAAAGAAAAATATAAGAAACTGTTAAAGTTTTACATTAAAAATATAAATAACAAACTGGCCAGCGCATTCAGCCTTCCACATTCGGACATTTGAATGATAAAAAAAATTAAAAC
Source organism: Danio aesculapii (assembly GCF_903798145.1). Taxonomy (NCBI): domain Eukaryota; kingdom Metazoa; phylum Chordata; class Actinopteri; order Cypriniformes; family Danionidae; genus Danio; species Danio aesculapii. Next base: position 14,840,615 of record NC_079453.1, read on the forward strand.
ATAATTCTAATAATACTGTAGAGGTTTACAATTTTTCTAGCCTCTCTGGTAAAAAAAGTGCCTTTGAAGTACATGGATTCCAACAATAGGCAGTAAAATTCAGTAGTAAAATTCATTTTAAATATGGGTAGTTTTTGGTGCTTTACACCACTTTTAATTAGTCATTTTTGTTTCAAGAATAAGGTCCTAGATTTAGAATAAAAGTTACTTGCAGTGTTGGGGTAATGCATTACAAGTAAAGCGAGTTATGTAATAATATTCCTTTTCTAAGTAACGAGTAAAGTAATGCATTACTTTAAAACATTATGTAAAAATATTTGAGTTACTTTTTTTTAAATGTAAAGTTACATTTTATATTAATTGATATGCTTTTAAAAATTGTTTGCTGAAATAAAATTAGTGTAATCAAGATGAATGGACAGTGATTTTACTGAACTAATAAGACAAAAATACAAAAGTAGCAAACAGATTCTCGGAACTCAGAACCAACTTCTCAGAAGGTTACATTATTCAAATGTTTGTAATTTTTTAAAGGTAAATAATGGTGTAGGTTATATAGTGTGTTGTTAAATGCAAAGCTTCTCTATTTTAAAAAATATCAAGTTTGAGATCAAGTCTCAGGGCAGGTATGAAAAAGTAACTTAAAAGTAACATATTGCACTACTTTCCATAAAAAAGTAACCAAGTGGAGACTTCCGGTATGCCTCGTGGAGACTAGACGCAGGTGGAAGTCACTCCGTGAACATTCGTGTATTTTTTCTATTAATCTCAGTTATCTTTGTCTTAAATCTATAAAGTAAGCAACGCTGCATCATATCTATACGCAAATATGCCAAAACCGGGAAAATCAGGACGAAACATCGCTGAAATGTTGGCTGAAAGAGGAGGCGAGCAGGCCTCTAACGCCTCGCCGAGGGAGGATGAGCTAACACCTGCTTCTCTGAAGGAGATAATTACGACTACCATTCGCACGGAAGTGTCAACATTACGAACTGAATTCTTATCCGAGCTCCGTTCTGCCGTGTCCACTCTGCAATCAACCCTCTCACTACAAGCTCAGAAGATTGGGGACATTGAATCCGCACTTAATGACTTGGACGGCCGCTTGACAGCGATTGAGGCACTGTGCAACGCACTGAAAAAAGAAAACGGCTCCCTTAAACTCAAAGTGGATGATTTAGAGAACCGCTCCCGGAGGCAAAATCTGAGGATCATTGGAATACCTGAGGGATTAGAGGGTCAAAGTCCGGTTACGTTCATGATATCACTTTTTATTGAACTTTTCGGAGACAGTGCCTTTGAGAGACCACTACAAATTGACCGCGCTCATCGCACCGGCCAAAAAACACACCCGAACGCATATCCTAGGCATATGCTCGTCCGTCTCCACCACTATCAAACCAAAGAACTCATTCTGAAACTAAGTCGTGAACGAGGCTCTTTGGAATTCAACGGTGCGACGATTCGCATTTTCCCGGACATGTCTGCTGAAGTGGCGAGGCAGCGAGCCGAGTTCAAAGATGTGAAAGCTTCATTTCGCAGCGCTGGCGTAACCTATGGCATGCTGCATCCTGCTAAACTGCGCGTCGATTACAAGGGGCAGCGGCATTTCTTCCAAACCCCACAGGCTGCGATGGAATTCTTCACTGCTAACATCAAGAATGCAGCGAATCAGGTTTGATCGACGTAACAGTTAAATGGTCCGAATCAAGAACTGAAGTAAAATTAAGAACTGAACTGACATCTTTGCAAAACGAGTGTAGCCTCAAAATAAATAAAATATGCAATACCATAGCATATTTACCCAGTTTCTGTGCTTTAAAAATACTTTACTTTTTATAGTCGTATGCGATTTTAAGTCCGATACATGTACGCGTTGTCTACTGTTTATTGAATCATTTCTATATACATATATCAGTTCACGGAGCGCTGCCGAAATGACAGCCAAAGTTGAAAGTTGAAACTGTTTACTGGTTTCTTATTCACCTGACTGTAATGTTCTTTTCAGTTAGGTTTGTTATAGATGCTACATCCCGTGACAGTTCTGGTCACGTGGGGGGGACACGGGTTTTTTTTATGTTTTTTTGTCTGTTTTTGGTTCCTTTAGATTTCGTTATGTCTGCTCATTTTGTTTATACTCTCCACTCAAACACTCTTGACTATTTGAGAAATAAAGTTATTGTTTAACATTAATGTCAAATGATGCCTACCAAGATAGACGGGGCAGGGTTAATATAATTAGTTGGAACGTTAAAGGCTTAAGTAATAAAGTGAAGAGTGTGAGGGTTTTTTCTAAACTAAACAAATTAAAACCCAATATATGTTTTTTACAGGAAACCCACCTTAAAATCTCGTGCCAAAAAAGCCTGCAGAGGTCATGGGTGGGACAGGTTTTCCATTCAGGCTTTAATAATAAAGCAAGAGGCACTGCCATTTTAATTAATAAGAATACACAGTTCAAGCCTTCCAATATTATTTCAGATCCCAACGGCAGATACGTGATGGTGCCAGGCATCCTCTATAATAGTCAAGTTACTTTAGTAAGCGTTTACGCACCTAATTGGGATAACCCAGATTTCTTTACTACACTCTTCTCTAAACTCCCGGACCTGAATCTTTATCAACTGATTATGGGAGGTGACTTTAATTGCATTCTAAACACAGTTCTTGATAGATCATCCCCCAAATCAACCCTTCAATCTCAGTCTTCTAAAACAATTAATTCTTTTTTAGAATTGTGTGGAATAACTGATATTTGGCGCTTCCTAAATCCTACTTCTAAAGTTTTTTCCTTTTTTTCTCCTGTGCACCATACTTATACACGTATTGATTATTTTTTCATTGACAGTAAACTTATTTCTCGAGTGAACTCCTCCTCATATGACACTATAACTGTTTCAGATCATGCTCCAGTAATTCTTGAACTGGTCCTTCCTGGAAGCTATTCATTTTGTACTTGGAGAATGAATACTTTACTTTTATCTAAGAGCCATTTTGTTGAGTTTCTTTCAGAAAAGATCTCTACATTTCTTGAAATCAATTCAACGGATGGGATTTCTTCATCTTTACTTTGGGAAACACTTAAAGCATATTTACGTGGAGAAATAATATCTCACTCAGCTTATATAAAAAAGGAGTGTAATAAGAAACTTTTTAAACTTTCTGATCAAATTGGTAAATTGGACCAAATTTATGCACAACACCCAAGCACATCACTATTCAATGAAAGAATCTTTTTACAATCTGAATATAACCAACTTTCTACTGCCCAAGCTGAGCAGCTTTTGCTCAAATCACGACACCTTTTTTATGAGTTTGGTGATAAACCAGGTAAAACACTTGCACTGCAACTCAGGCTTAAAACAGCAAAAAACTTTATCACCCAAATTCAAACCCAAGAAGGCATTATTGTTTCAGACCCTCAAGAAATTAATAATACATTTAAATCTTTTTACTCTTCATTGTACCAGTCAGACTCCCTTAAAGACCCTAACATTATTAGTAGATTTTTTGACAATCTTAATATTCCTCAAATAAGTAGTGAATTAAAAGCAAAAATGGATGAACCTATCAGCTTAGATGAAATTTCAAAATCTATTGCACAAATGCAAAGCGGAAAATCTCCGGGGCCTGACGGATTTCCCACAGAGTTTTTTAAAAAATTTTCCGCTCAGATTTCACCTTTGCTTCTCTCTGTTTTTGAAGACTCTTTAAATAATGGTAATCTCCCTTCTTCTTTGCGCCAGGCATCAATCTCTCTTCTTTTAAAACCTGATAAAAATCCATTGGAGTGTGGGTCCTACCGTCCTATCTCTCTTCTTAATGTAGATGTAAAAATCTTGGCTAAGATTCTTGCTCTTAGATTAGAAACTGTTATCCAAGATATCATACACCCTGACCAAACCGGCTTTATTAAGAACAGGCAGGCCTTTTTTAACCTGAGGAGGTTGATGAACATAATTTACACCTCATCTGACTCCTCTGTACCTGAGGCCTTAGTCTTACTCGATGCGGAGAAAGCTTTCGACCGCGTCGAGTGGGACTATCTATTCTACACATTAAAAAAATTTGGGTTTGGTGACAAATTTGTTTCTTGGGTAAGACTCCTATACTCTTCTCCCTTGGCGTCTGTGAAAACAAACAGCAATAGTTCTGATTATTTTCCTCTTCACCGTGGCACCAGACAAGGTTGCCCACTTTCCCCTATTTTATTTGCTTTAGCTATAGAGCCTCTCGCAATTTGCTTTCGCAATAATCCTGAGATTGCTGGTATTTTCAGGGCCGGAAAAGAACAGAAAATTTCTCTTTATGCTGATGATGTGGTATTGTATATTTCAGACCCAGAAACTCGTCTCCCGTATGTTCTGGAACTTTTGAGACAGTTCAGCGACGTCTCTGGTTATAAGTTAAATCTTCATAAGAGTGAGTTTTTTCTTTTAAATCATGCTCCAAGATCCTTTCCAGTGTCAATATTGCCATTTAAATTAGCTTCAGAAAATTTTCGATATTTGGGAATAACAATAACACGAAAATATACTGATCTTTTTAAACATAATTTTGTTGTAATATTAGAGAAAACAAAACAAGATCTAGCTAAATGGAAAATTCTCCCACTTTCTCTTGTAGGCAGAATAAACACAATAAAAATGAATATTCTCCCTAAATTTCTTTTCCTCTTTCAAAGTATTCCAATTTTCATACGAAAGTCATTTTTTAAGTCCTTGGATCAAGTAATTTCGGATTTTATTTGGAACGGTGGCCCAATAAGAATACAGAAATCATTTCTTCAACAACCCAAAAAGTTAGGTGGTTTTGCACTTCCTTATTTCTTAGTCTACTATTGGGCGACTAACATCCACAGTATTTTATATTGGAGCCAGTCACACTACGGACTTTGCCACTGGGTCCCAGTATGGGTTGAAATGGAATGCGATTCTTGCACCCAAGTGTCTTTGCATGCGTTACTATGCTCTTCATTACCATTAAAGACTTCAAACTATTCCTCTAACCCTATAGTACTTAATAGTCTTCGAATTTGGTCACAATTTAGAAAACATTTTGGCTTTCAAACAATGTCTAGTTTGTCTCCCATATATAAAAACCCTTCTTTCCTGCCCTCTATCTCAGACCAATCTTTTGTATCATGGTTTAGAAAAGGCATTGTAAACATTAATGACCTTTTTTGTGATGATACATTTGTTACATTTTCTTATTTATCAGAAAAATTTAACCTTCCCAAAACTCATTTTTTTCGATATCTTCAGACACGTGAATTTATACGAAATACTTTTTCCCATTTTCCCCTTGCACCTCCCAAACAAGAAATCGATCAGGTTTTAGATACAAAAATTTGTAAAGGTGCAGTCTCTAAAATTTATAAAACAATTTTTTCATTTATTAGACAGTTAGATTCCTCATCCTTTTTAAAAATAAAGCAGAGCTGGGAATCAGATCTTAATCATGTTTTCACAGACGAGGAATGGTCCAAGGCTCTGTCTCGTGTACAAACCTCTTCTATTTGTGCTCGTCATTCCCTTATACAATTCAAATTATTGCATAGAGTATATTGGACTAAGGCAAAAATATCTAAAATTAACCCTGGTTTTGATCCAATTTGTGATCGGTGTCGACAAGCTCCAGCCACTCTTCTTCATACTTTCTGGCTTTGTCCAGCGCTAAGCACTTTTTGGGCATCAATTTTTAAATCAATTTCTGAATGCTTTCTTTTAGATATTGAGCCATGCCCCCTAGTAGCATTATTTGGACTTAACCCTACAAATGTTTCTTTGTCATCTACACAATCAAATGCACTTGCTTTTTGTTTAATAATTGCTAAAAGGCTTATAACACTAAACTGGAAAAATCCTTCCCCACCCAGTTACATACATTGGATGCATGATCTGATGCAGTCTATGCAAATAGAAAAGATTAGATATACAGTTTGCGGTGATACTGAAAAATTTGACACTATCTGGCAACCATTCCTCTTACACTTTAAAAATAAAAATAATAAATAAATAAACATGTATATATGTATGTGTATTTGTATGAAAGTATATAGCTGACTTATCTTCCCTACCCCTGGTTTGGTTATGAGTGGAGAGTGTGTTTTTTTTTTTTTTTTAATTTATTTTATTTTTTGTTTTTTATATATATATTTTATTATTATTTTATTTTCTACTGCTGTACCCTTTGAGTATTTGTATTTATATATTCTCGGCACTGTTGTTGTTGTTGTTTTTTTGTTTTGTTTTTTTCCTTAATGCATGAATATGTAACTATATTTTATTCAGAGAGAAAGAAAAAGTGAGCAAAATTGTATTTTACCACCACATTGGATCAGTTGATGTCTACTGATTCTGTGTATCTGATGCTGTGGCTCTCTGACTAACATATTTCAATAAAAACAGAGTTAAACTAAAAAGTAACCAAGTAACACAACTAGTTACTTTTATGAGAAGTAACCGAATATTGTAATGCATTACTTTCAGAAGTAACTTTCCCCAACACTGGTTGCTTGTATAATATTTTCTCCATTTAAAAACAATACAGTGGAGAAAGATGACTTGATCCGATTTGTTTTCCTGCACAGCTGTATGTTGGACTCATGAAAAATAATTGTTTGCATTGGCCAAAACTGATTAGCTGAAGTCACACCGAAGCAGCAGTCAACAGAGGATTCTGCTTGCTCTCAAATACTTTTTCAATGGACTATTTCCACCATATTTGGTGGCATAGCAATCAAAATAAGAGAAATTAGCTCATTTATGAGACAAATTCTAGACCTTTGTCAGTAAGGGGTGGGTCTTTCGAATCACTCAAACACCCCTCCCCCCTGGCTACGGGCATGGATTGGAACCATGAGTTCACACAGGACAGCACTGATCCTACACAGAAGGAAGGCCAGGAGTTCTTGGGAGTGAAATCTGCTGATCACCTTCACAATGTATCCACTAGAGGGCACTAAAGCCAGTTTTCAGCTCTTGTGGACTGAACTGAGCCAAAAAAATACCTATAGATCTCGTTTTTTGGCACATCAATTTGTATTATATATATATATATATATATATATATATATATATATATATATATATATATATATATATATATATATATATATATATATAAATGAGCAATATCACTCGTAGCAGTGTGATGTGGCTGTGTATTGGCACTGGTGTGAAGCATGCATTTCACCCACCAGTAACGATATACAGCCACATCGCACTGCTACGAGTGTGTAAACGCAATATCACAACAACTCGATGGCATAATCATGTATATAAAAAAGAAAATCAAACACGGTATCAAAATCCTTTTGTAAGCGGACCTACTTTCATCCGCCATTCATTTACATCTGCAGCTGACATCAGAACAGCAGAAACCATTGTATTAAATAAAATATATTTATACAACAGTTCTGTCTGATTCTTGAATCTGATTGGCTGATAGCTGTGCGATATTCTGCAAATAACAGTATCATCCAGTCTCTTCACCCTTCACCCTTGTGTATTACTCCACCCACTTACAGCAACAAGCAGACGACACACTACAGTTTGACAAATATTGCTGCTGTTGGACATAATGTACTTTTGAGGCTTTTTTAATCAAGAATGTTGTTTAGATTGCAACTATGCAGTTTATTTATAAGGATAGTGCCTATTTTTCATTCATTCATTTTCTTTTTTCAGCTTAGTCCCTTTATAAATATGGGGTCGCCATGTACGAATGAACGAATGGGGTCACGGAATGAACCGCCAACTTATCCAGCATGTGTTTTACGCAGCGGATGCCCTTCCAGCTTCAACTCATCACTGGGAAACACCCATACACTCCCATTCACACACATACACTACGGAGAATTTAGAACAACTGTGTTGAGTGTGAGATAGGACTCGCAAATTAGGAATGTATGTATCTTGTGTTGGCCACTCATTGTATAACCCTGGGTTACTTTTTGGTTCGCCATCTGTTTCTAATGAGTCTCCTTTTTTCTCTAACACAGATGAGTTTAGCAATAGGAAAGAACGAATAAATGCCTGCATGTGTTTAGCGTTTTTCCTTATCACAAACACAACCTGGTACTGATTGCGTTGCTTTGGCTTTTTCGGGGTTAATTATTGTGATATCCCAATTGCAACAGAGAAATACTAGGGAATCTCTGTAGGCTGACTCATGTCATGAAGTTCAGCCTTATAATTTAAAAATGCAAGCTAATGAAAGTAAAACATAAAAATCACAGAAATATAAAATAGCTTTGTGTCCCAGCAACAACTACAGAAAAAAATCCCTAAAAGCACTACATTTGCTTTTTATGTGGTATTCAAACTGTGCTGCACAATGACAAATAATTAGCTATGTCTTTTGTAAATTTTGAATCTTTGATGACAATTAACAACTTAAATCATCTACCATTTATATCTACATGAAATTGAGAAAGATATTAGACAGACTCATTAACTTTTAATAAACTTAAAAATATTTCTCTGTTAATATATCAGTTAAAGCTAGATAGAGCCAAGCACTTTTCAATATTTCAACAATGTAACAGAAGAGGGCAACAGAAATCTAGTAATTCGCAGCTAGATGCCTGTTTAGCTCCACTTATATGTAAAAACAGGTTTATGATAATATATATCAAATATAGTATGCATTTTTAGACAATTACAAAGTTTGATTTGACATTTTGATTGATTTAAAAATGTATGTGCTTTTTTTTTCGTTTGTTTGCTCAAAATGTCCATCTGGCTCAATTAACTAGTAAACAATTACAGACACATTCTAGATGTTTTTACAGATATGAATAAGAGTTTAGAGGCCTGAAAGCTTGAAAATATGAAGAGTTCAGAATTTGCCATCTGAATTTTTTCTTTTCTTGCAATGAGCATTTTTTTGCATTCCTTAATGTGACCTATTGAACATAAAGGAGGCTGAGAAAAATGCTCATTTTTATTGCTAATGCTAATTAAAAATGCTACAAATGTCAGATGGGACTTTTTTCAAAAAGGGTTTTGCATCTGAGCTCTTCATATATTGATCTTTACAAAAGTCAAATAAATTGCATTGTTTGTTTTTAAATGCTTAAAATTTTGGCTAGATCAGACTTCATATATTATACACTTTCATTTTTTCTTGCTGATTTCTGAAAATGTTCAACAATAACTGAAGCAGTGTGTCTCAAAGCAGTGTTTCTCAACCACATTCCTGGAGGACAACCAACACTTCATGTTTTAGATGTCTCTTTGGAGGTCTTTCAGTCTCTTCTGATGAGCTGATGATCTGAATCAGGCGTATTTATTTAAGGATATATGGAAAATGTGCAGAGCTGGTGGTCCTACAGGAACATGGTTGAGAAACACTGTTTTAGAATATATTTGATATGTTAGAACTTATAATCGAAGTGTCACACAAGAGAGAACAGGTAATTCAGCATATACAAAAAAGTTTTTAAAAAATGTATTGCATCTAATTGCTGTCGCATGATAGAGGAACAATACATATATGCAATTGCAGATTTGTCTAGTCATGTGCTTTTGAGATTCTGCATACACAGAACACATTTTCAAACTTACAGTAAGTTTCAGAGAAACACAACAGCGCTGTCCAGGGTGCTGAAACTGAAAACCACTGTACTTCGTGTTCTCCTTCTGGAAAAATTTAATCTACACACACTAACAAAATGTTTTCCCTTAGCCTTGTTCTGCTGAATCTGTGAAACGAAGAAGAAATACAGAAATGACAAAAGAAACAACTGTTAAACTATATTGCTCCAGTACTCCAGTTTCTGATGGTGAAACTGAAGTCCCATTCATCACTGTCATGACTCACAGCCTAAGAAGATCACTGAAATTAGATCCTAGATGTGACTGGCCGTTCCACTGTTTCACACTTGCATTGCAAGTATTGATTATCCACTGATTCCCTAGGGTCTTCGAGAAAGAACAGAACTGACATCTTTCCCATTGGGATGTGACCCTGATTCTCGATAGTGTGGCACAAGCTTTCCAAGCAAAATGACCCATTAGACAAATTAATTGTTTTTTTTAAATGTTTCTGTGATCTGGTTTCAAATTCTTAAACATGTTCAAAATTAATCATAGCGTCAAATGTATAACTTGGCAAACATTGCTTAAAGAGAAAGAGACAAACTGACAATTCTGTTACCATTTACTTGTTTCTGTTGAACACAAAGTAAGATATTTTGAAAAATTTTGAAAATGTGTAACTATTGACTAACATTGTATTTGTTTTTTCCTACAGAAGTCGATGGTACAAGGTTTCAGCTTTCTTTAAAATATATTCTTTTGCGCTCAACAGAAAAAATAAACTTATGAAGGTTTGGAACCATTTGATCATGATACATTTTCCTTTTTGGGGTGATCTATCCCTTTCATTCATTCATTTTCCTTCAGCTTAGTCCCTTTATTCATCAGGGGTCGCCACAGCGGAATGAACTGCCAACTTATCCAGCATATGTTTTACACAGCGCATGCCCTTCCACCTGCAATCCAGGACTGGGAAACATCCATACACACTTATTGACAAACATACACTATGGCCAATTTTGTTTATTCAATTCACCTACACCGCATGTCTTTGAACTGTGGGGAAAACCGGAGGAAGACCACACCAACACAGGGAGAACATGCAAACTCCTCACAGACATGGCAACTGACCCAGTCAAGACTCGAACCAGCGACCTTCTTGCTGTAAGTTGACAGTGCTAACCACTAAGCCACCGCATCACCATCTATCCCTTAAAAGTTTTTTAAATAATGAATCTAAAAGCATATATAATGTACTAAACAAATCTTGTTCATTGTGTGTTGAGGAGAGAGATGTGGGTAGTTTAAGGGGTGTTACAGGCACGTGCCTGATCCATTGTCCTCAGTCCCCTCTGCTTGACAGGGGTCACCTCCAGGACTGAGTCAAGGCCACTGGTTACTAAGGAGATCTCTATAAAATGTTTTAGTCTTCATTGTCTTTTTGAGGGAGGCATAAATGCAGCCAGCTGCATTATCATCTCTATACATTTCAAAATATGCAATATGGTCGACTATACATAATTTTCATACTTTAATAGGGTAGGAAGGCAGTAGGGAATGTGTAGATTGTATAACACTGTATTTTATTCATTTGTAGATTATATAACACTTATAATACAAATTACAATAAAATCATTAAAGAGGGGAATATATATATATATATATATATATATATATATATATATATATATATATATATATATATATATATATATATATATATAAATATATATACACACACACACACACACACACACACATATACATATATATACAAAAATGTATTAAACACTGCGATTATTATTATTATTATTAATTAATTAATTATGGAATACCAAAAATTAATTATCATAATAAATCAGTGTTCAAGTTATTAGTTTTATGATTAGAAGTATCGTTTAATAGGGAGACATTGCTGTAAATTCAGATTTGAATCACATGAATAAATGATAGGCCTACTTAAAACAAAATTCACATAGAAATTTTGAAAAAATAACTCCACGGTTCTACTTTTTGAAGCAAATAAAGGCAGCCTTGTTGAAGAGAACCACTTCTTTCAAAGCATCAACAATGTTAATGTTTCCTACCTGTCAAACGTTTGAAATAATGCATCTGTATGTAAATAATACATCGTATATAATGGAGTGCATTATATTTCGTTTAATTCTTTATTAATACTTTCTGTTTTTGTTCATATATTTAGGTGGGGTGGTATTTATTTGTTTATTTTAGTTTTACGGTTTTTTGATGTACAGAAACAATTTGATTTACTGAAAAAAAATCTACTGAATTAAACGTGGCTACAAAAAGTCTTCTGACAACCTATTATGTTAGCTGTTTGTAGTGTGATATGTGGATGCTTTTTACCTAAATGCATATATTGTGTTCCTTTTTAAATATCGCGCGGTACAAGCAATTCGCTAGCAGCCTGTTACATTCATGACGAAGCCAGAGATCCAGCTGCACTTTTGATTGATGTATAATTATTGCATCACGTGACCCGTCGAAGCACATGCTTGATTATCATATGAAGAGGGTTCTGGTTCTGTTCGGGTTACTTAATTAGACGAAGCGTTATGACTAAGACTTCTAACAGGTGCTGTACTGTTTCCTCTGACATGAGTCAGAAACCTATGAGAGAAAGAGTGCGTTTGGGAAGCTGATGAACGGCATCCAAGAATCCTGCATGAATATTTAATTGGAAAGTGGATGCGGCTTTAATTGTGTTTGTGGGTGACGGGCCGCATGACAATCCAAATACAGTCATCAGAGCAGAACCACAGCAGGAACCCAGCTGACTGACTCACTGCTCTCCATTCATTCACACACGCTCGGTGTAGTATAAAATGCTTTCGAGGAGCTGGACTTTTAGACAATGCCTGACGACCAGTCTACATTAGTTGATTACACAACAAAAAAAGGCAGGTAATCGTTTAGTTTTCATAAAGAAGTAGTAAGTCATCAAGATGCCCCCGGCAAATCCGCATCTCAATCACACAGGTGAGAACTTCATATCAGTATTATAAAATAACTGATGACTACATTTTTTTCTCTCTCTCTCTCTCTCTCTCTCTCTCTCTCTCTCTCTCTCTCTCTCTCGTTTGGTGGCAGAAAAACTAAGATCAAAATCTTGTCTGCAAAAGCTCTTACAAATGTCATTCTTTTGTGAGATATGGTATATTGCGTTGTTCGTGTGTGTGATGTACACAATGATCCTTTGGAGTTTATATTCATGTATAATTTACTTAATATTTTGTAGTCTAAGGGTACAAAAAATCGAAATGGAAAGTCGCTTTCAAATTTATTTGCAATGCATATTATTGACCAAAATAATTTGGTTAATTTTATTTTTATATAGCCCATTTACTGTGAGGAAATAAAAAAACGAAACATGATCTTTTTCCTAATATTCTAATGATATTTGGCATTTTAAAAATGTTCATTTTTACCCGCATAAACCATAAAGTGCATTTTGACCCATATGCTAGTGTCAAAAATATACTCGTGCAACCTAAACTGTGTCACGTATTATACATGTGGAATTCTCTCCGTGCTACATGTAAATTGCCGGTTGCAAATATTCAGGCAATTCCCATTCATTATGTGCTGGCGTCAGAGATCAATTAAATAACATTTACACGCCTCAGAGTGTCTTATTGTTCCCTTTTGTGGGCTCTGCTTGAGGTGTGAGAACAATAAGACACTGTGACCTGTGCTTTCCATGATGCTCAAACCAGAACTGCGATCAGTTTTAAATAGTTTGTCATCATCATTAGCTAGGGGACATTAATTGAACATTTTATTTCCTGTTTTTTAAATAAAATATAAATGAATAACTACTACAGTTAAATTTTACACAGGTCCCGAAATGCACATTTTGGATATGTTTTAAAGCAAGATGCATATTATTATTATTATTATTATTATTATTATTAATATTATTATTATTATTATTATTATTATTTTCTTTTGTAGCTTAAGACTTACAAGCGTTTGGTTGCACACATATATCAACTGTTGTAATAGATTATAGAACATTTTGGTCCAATTATTGAAATCATGTTCTGATGTCTTCAAAACCCCGACGTTCATATTTTCTTCACACATTCCTCAATGTAATATCTGGAATAATTGATAGTGTTTGATGTAATTTGCAGAAATGTTCTAAATAGCATGGTATGTTTTTGAGATCTAAATATTAAGATGCCACAATATAAAACGTTTGCTAAATTTATTTATTTTTTAAGATTAAAAATATTTTTTTTAAGATTACATAGGAGAACTGCATACCAAATGCTTTCATGCAGTAATAAATCAATGCCTTTGTTGTGAATAAAGTGTCTCTGCTGTCCCAATGTCCATCCACTATGTGGTGTGTGTCAGGCTGTCAGCATGCTGTGGGTCATTTCGGTTTAAGAGGGGAGGGCACTTCCTATTCCTCGAGCTTAAATGTTCTCAATCTGTGATTGGCCCACTGGTGAATTTGGACCCCATCGCTGCAGAAATGTGCAATTCATCAGCTCAATGAAGTTGAACACCACGTAGACTTGACCTAAAGCCGATGGAGGTAATAGTGGAGATGCTACAGTGACCCGTGTCCTATATGATTCACTCAGGAATAAACGCTGACCACTGTTTTATGCTGTTTGGGGGCCCATTCAATGATCGTTTTTGTGGTGTAAACCAAGAAGACATCCTGGAGACATGGCTGAAGGTGAGGTCGTGGGTGATCTTCCAGTGGGGGGTCAGTGAAGAGTGAGAGGAATAAAGAAGAGGGGGTGGGACGGATCTCCTGCATTGTCTTTCAGATTTGGGGATCTTCACAAAGGGCACTTCCCAGAAGCCCTGGAATTTTCAAGTCGTTACCGCTAAAATGAACCCCAAATCTTTTGTTTGTTCGTTGCTTCTGGCGTCGGTAAAGTAGTTTTTTTTTGTTTTACTTTTGAAATGTGGAGGAAAGTTTGAACCCTGTTTCCTGTAGTCGGGATTTAATCGGAGATTGATGGGCGAGATGGGTGAAATGGGCTCAGTTTATGAGCAATATTATACAGGTGAGCGGCCGTACATTTGTGATTTTAATTTTTTTTTTTATATTCCCTGAAAGTGCACGAGTGCGCTATGATGAATTAACTTTTAGCTGTTTTAAGCTTTTAGCTTATAATTAGATGATAAAGGACGCAAGGGGTTTTGTGTTAACAAAATGTATAGTTTTTTCCCCATTTTTTTCTTAAACAATATGAGACGTAGCCTAGCCAATACATAGCCTAGTCACCGCTAAAGAAGTGAAAAAAACCTATAGAGCTAGGTATCAAATAAATTTATTAGCTACAGAAATGCATATAATAAAATTTGCATAATGGAGATTGATTAACGTGTAGCACATTTACTCAAGCAAATGTTATCACTTACTTGCTGTATACAATTATTTAAATTCTATACATATTTTTTCAACCTACCTGTTGGTTAAACTGTCCCTTTACAGATTTATTTGTACATTTTTAAGTGAATTTATTTTTACTTCACAAAACTATATACTAAATTGTTTATACAGTTTGAAGAGTGTAAAACGAGTACTGAGCAAAAAAAAATATTACCGAATAAACAAACCCATATAGAAACGCTTTCCGTCCACTCGTGTTTAGCTTCTGGCATTTTCTTCCCAAGTGTGATGAATTCACTGCATGTCGGAACAGCAGCGTAAGAGCTCACCGATTTATTTTGTTGTTCCACTTTCGATAGCGCGATATCGGAGTTAGTAAAATTATTATTTGTGATTGATATTCTTGTTTCGTGTTTTTATACAAATAAGGTGGATGTACAAAGACAGAGGAGGAAGAAGCCGCGAGCTCTGAGGAAGACTCGGGCTCGTTCCACGGCTCTGGGGTCTGCAAATGGTTTAACGTGCGGATGGGCTTCGGCTTTCTGTCCATGACCCACCGGGAGGGCATCTGTCTGGAATCACCCGTGGATGTGTTCGTCCATCAGGTATGCTGCCGTTTTTTAATTATCCGGACCTCCGTAAGGCCTTGCTGTCTCTAGAAATTTCTTTTTCCCTCCCATTGTTCAAACAAGGGTTTTATGCTAAAATGTGATGGAAACTGTTGGGGACGTTTTAAGCATCTATATGTTTTACGTTTGAACATTAAAGTCTTCATCATGCATTCTAAATCAACATTCTTCAGTCGTTTAGCAAAGCAAATCATGTTTGTCAGTAACCATTTTAAGCTGGCTGTGCTGTTATGTTTTAGTAAATTTACTTGTTGGCTTGTGTATTTGGATCTGTGTTGAAGGTCTAGAAGAGGACAGTACCTTGGTGTTTGAAAAGCTGCATTTATTAGGGACCGAGCACCGAACGGTGCAAGGCCCTATTGGAATTGCTCCGTTTATTATTATTATTATTATTATTAGGGACCGAGCACCGAACGGTGCAAGGCCCTATTGGAATTGCTCCGTTTATTATTATTATTATTATTATTATTATTATTATTATTATTCTTATTCTTCTCCCGAATGAATCGCGATTTTGAGGGTCTAAACATGCCCGAAAACTCACGAAACTTTGCACACGCCCCAGAAGTGGCGAAAATTTACGTTTTTTAAAGGCTTCGGAAGTGGGCGTGGCAAAATGACTCGACAGCGCCACCTAGAAAATTGATTCGGACAAGCCCCCGAGCCACGAATCACGCACATGCACGAAAATTGGCACACACCTCAAACATGCCAAGACCTACAAAAAAGTCTCAAGGAGCGATATCTCAAACCCAACAGGAAGTCGGATATTTACAGCTTCCTGCGGCGAAAAAGTGGCGATTTTGCCATTTCCAGGCGTTGTACTTTAACGAACTCCTCCTAGGGATTTCATCCGATCGACACCAAAATTGGGTTATGTCATCTAAAGACCTTGGCGATGTTAAATTGCGAAGCTTTAGAGTTTTCGTCGATGGGCGTGTCCGTGGCGGCCTCGCAAACTTTGACGACTCGCCATGAAACATCAAGTCTTTATAACTCAGGCATGCATGATCCGATCTGCCTCAAAACGCACACATTTCATAAGTGTCCTGACCTGAACATGTTTACATGCCAATAACTTGATACAGTTATAGCGCCACCTGCTGGCAAACTTAAAATTGCCTATAACTCAGCCAAACAATATCCGATCTGCCTAAAACTTCACATGGTTGATAAGATTGCTTTCCTGAAGACAACTACATGCCAATATTGAGTCACAGTCATAGCGCCACCTGGTGGCAATAGTAAAATTGCCTATAACTCAGCCAAACAATGTCCGATCCGCCTGAAAATTCACATGGTTGATTAAAATCCTCTCCTGAAGACATCTACGTGAAAATATTGAGTCAAAGTCATAGCGCCACCTGCTGACGGGAGCAAGTTTGGCATAAATCTGTGATTTTCTCAGATTTTTTTATGTATCGGCCTAAATTATTATTGTTCGCGGTTTTCTGTCGTCCTACGGCCACCGGGCGGCGGTGAGCCCGTGTGCGAGGTCCCTATCATCGCTGCTTGCAGCTTTAATTAGGGACCGAGCACCAAACGGTGCAAGGCCCTATTGGAATTGCTCCGTTTATTATTATTATTATTATTATTATTATTATTATTATTATTATTATTATTATTCTTCTCCCGAATGAATCGCGATTTTGAGGGTCTAAACATGCCCGAAAACTCACGAAAATTTGCACACGCCCCAGAAGTGGCGAAAATTTACGTTTATTATAGGTTTCGGAAGTGGGCGTGGCAAAATGACTCGACAGCGCCACCTAGAAAATTGATACGGACAAGCCCCCGCGCCACGAATCACGCACATGCACGAAAATTGGCACACACCTCAAACATGCCAAGACCTACAAAAAAGTCTCAAGGAGCGATATCTCAAACCCAACAGGAAGTCGGATATTTATGGCTTCCTGCGGCGAAAAAGTGGCGATTTTGCCATTTCCAGGCGTTGTACTTTAACGAACTCCTCCTAGGGATTTGATCCGATCGACACCAAATTTGGGTTTTGTCATCTAAAGGCCTTGGCGATGTTAAATTGCGAAGCTTTAGAGTTTTCGTCGATGGGCGTGTCCGTGGCGGCCTCGTAAATTTTGACGACTCGCCACGAAACATCAAGTCGTTATAACTCAGGCATGCATTATCCGATCTGCCTCAAAATTCACACGTTTGATAACCGTTCTGACCTGAACACGATTACATGCCAATATCCCGATACAGCTATAGCGCCACCTGCTGGCTACAGGAAATGACATGATTTACATTGAAACAAACTCCTCCCACAAATTTGATCATATCAGCACCAAATTTGAGTGGTGTCATCTGAAAGCAGTATCGATGATATATTGTGAAGGTCTAGAGTTTTCGTCGATGGGCATGTCCGTGGCGGACTCGCAAACTTTGATGATTCGCCATGAAACATCAAGTTGTTATAACTCAGGCATGCATGATCCGATCTGCCTCAAACCTCACACATTTCATAAGTGTCCTGACCTGAACATGTTTACATGCCAATAACTCGATACAGTTATAGCGCCACCTGCTGGCAAACTTAAAATTGCCTATAACTCAGCCAAACAATTTCCGATCTGCCTAAAACTTCACATGGTTAAGATTGCTCTCCTGAAGACATCTACATGCCAATATTGAGTCACAGTCATAGCGCCACCTGGTGGCAACAGTAAAATTGCCTATAACTCAGCCAAACAATGTCCGATCTGCCTGAAAATTCACATGGTTCATTAAAATCCTCTCCTGAAGACATCTACATGAAAATATTGAGTCACAGTCATAGCGCCACCTGCTGACGGGAGCAAGTTTGGCATAAATCTGTGATTTTCTCAGATTTTTTTATGTATCGGCCTAAATTATTATTGTTCGGGTTCTCTGTCGTCCTACGGCCGCCGGGCGGCGGTGAGCCCGGGTGCGAGGTCCCTATCATCGCTGCTTGCAGCTTTAATTAGGGACCGAGCACCGAACGGTGCAAGGCCCTATTGGAATTGCTCCGTTTATTATTATTATTATTATTATTATTATTATTATTATTATTATTATTATTATTATTATTATTATTCTTCTCCCGAATGAATCGCGATTTTGAGGGTCTAAACATGCCCGAAAACTCACGAAAATTTGCACACGCCCCAGAAGTGGCGAAAATTTACGTTTGTTATAGGCTTCGGAAGTGGGCGTGGCAAAATGACTCGACAGCGCCACCTAGAAAATTGATACGGACAAGCCCCCGAGCCACGAATCACGCACATGCACGAAAATTGGCACACACCTCAAACATGCCAAGACCTACAAAAAAGTCTCAAGGAGCGATATCTCAAACCCAACAGGAAGTCGGATATTTATGGCTTCCTGCGGCGAAAAAGTGGCGATTTTGCCATTTCCAGGCGTTGTACTTTAACGAACTCCTCCTAGGGATTTCATCCGATCGACACCAAAATTGGGTTATGTCATCTAAAGGCCTTGGCGATGTTAAATTGCGAAGCTTTAGAGTTTTCGTCTATGGGCGTGTCCGTGGCGGCCTCGTAAATTTTGACGACTCGCCATGAAACATCAAGTTGTTATAACTCAGGCATGCATTATCCGATCTGCCTCAAAATTCACACGTTTGATAACCGTCCTGACCTGAACACGTTTACATGCCAATATCCCGATACAGTTATAGCGCCACCTGCTGGCTACAGGAAATGACATGATTTACAGTGAAACAAACTCCTCGCACAAATTTCATCATATCAGCACCAAATTTGAGTGGTGTCATCTGAAAGCAGTATCGATGATATATTGTGAAGGTCTAGAGTTTTCGTCGATGGGCGTGTCCGTGGCGGACTCGCAAACTTTGATGATTCGCCATGAAACATCAACTTGTTATAACTCAGGCATGCATGATCCGATCTGCCTCAAAACTCACACATTTAATAAGTGTCCTGACCTGAACATGTTTACATGCCAATAACTTGATACAGTTATAGCGCCACCTGCTGGCAACACTAAAATTGCCTATAACTCAGCCAAACAATATCCGATCTGCCTAAAACTTCACATGGTTGATAACATTGCTTTCCTCAAGACAACTACATGCATATATTGAGTCACAGTCATAGCGCCACCTGGTGGCAACAGTAAAATTGGCTATAACTCAGCCAAACAATGTCCGATCTGCCTGAAAATTCACATGGTTGATTAAAATCCTCTCCGGAAGACATCGATATAACAATCTTGAGTCACAGTCATAGCGCCACCTGCTGACGGGAGCAAGTTTTGCATAAATCTGTGATTTTCTCAGATTTTTTTATGTATCGGCCTAAATTATTATTGTTCGCGGTTCTCTGTCGTCCTACGGCCGCCGGGCGGCGGTGAGCCCGGGTGCGAGGTCCCTATCATCGCTGCTTGCAGCTTTAATTATTATTATTATTATTCCGCCCCTAATCGGGGCACTTTTGAGGGTCTAAACGTGCTCGAAAAGTCACGAAACTTTGCACACACATCAAACGCGGCGTAAATGGTCGGCTGATATGGGTCTCGGAAATGGGCGTGGCAAAATGACTCGACAGCGCCACCTAGAAAATTGATACGGACAAGCCCCCGAGCCACGAATCACGCACACGCACGAAAATTGGCACACACCTCAAACATGCCAAGACCTACAAAAAAGTCTCAAGGAGCGATATCTCAAACCCAACAGGAAGTCGGATATTTACAGCTTCCTGCGGCGAAAAAGTGGCGTTTTTGCCATTTCCAGGCGTTGTATTTTAACGAACTCCTCCTAGGGATTTCATCCGATCGACACCAAAATTGGGTTATGTCATCTAAAGGCCTTGGCGATGTTAAATTGCGAAGCTTTAGAGTTTTCGTCGATGGGCGTGTCCGTGGCGGCCTCGCAAACTTTGACGACTCGCCACGAAACATCAAGTTGTTATAACTCCGGCATGCATTATCCGATCTGCCTCAAAATTCACACGTTTGATAACCGTCCTGACCTGAACACGTTTACATGCCAATATCCCGATACAGTTATAGCGCCACCTGCTGGCTACAGGAAATGACATGATTTTACATTGTAACAAACTCCTCCCACAAATTTGGTCATATAAGCACCAAATTTGAGAGGTGTCCTCTGAACACTCTAGCGATGATATATTGTGAAGGTCCAGAGTTTTTGTCGATGGGTGTGTCCGTGGCGGCCTCGCAAACTTTGATGGTTCGCCACGAAACAGGAAGTTGTTATAACTCAGGCATGCATGATCCGATCAGCCTCAAAACTCACACATTTAATCACCAACCTGACCTGAACACGCTTACGTGCCAATAACTCAATACAGTTATAGCGCCACCTGCTGGCGCCACCTATAAAAATTAAACTGACAGGCCCCCGAGCTACGAATCTCGCACACCCACGAAACTTGGCACACACGTCAAACATGCCAAAACCTACGAAAAAGTCTCTTGGAGCGAAACCTTAACCCCAACAGGAAGTCGTATATTTTTAGCTTCCTGCGGCGAAAGAGTGGCGTTTTTGCCATTTCCAGGCGTTGTACTTTAACGAACTCCTCCTAGGGATTTCATCCGATCGACACCAAAATTGGGTTTTGTCATCTAAAGGCCTTGGCGATGTTAAATTGCGAAGCTTTAGAGTTTTCGTCGATGGGCGTGTCCGTGGCGGCCTCGCAAACTTTGACGATTCGCCACAAAACAGGAAGTCATTATAACTCAGGCATGCATGATCCGATCTGCCTCAAAATTCACACAATTGATAACCGTCCTGACCTGAACATGTTTACATATCAATATCCAGTTAAAGTTATAGCGCCACCTGCTGGGAACAGTAAAATTGCCTATAACTCAGCCACACAATGTCCGATCTGCCTGAAAATTCACATGGTTGATTAAAATCCACTCCTGAAGACAACTACATGCCAATATTGAGTCACAGTTATAGCGCCACCTGCTGTCAACAATAAAATTGCCTATAACTCAGCCAAACAATGTCCGATCTGCCTGAAACTTCACATGGTTGTTAAGACTCATCTCCTGAATACATCTACATGCCAATATTGAGTCACAGTCATAGCGCCACCTGCTGACAGTAGGTAGTTTGGCTTATAACTCATCCACACAATGTCCGATCAGGCTGAAACTTCACATGTTTGATAAGTTTCCACTACTGAAGACATCTACATGCCAATCTTGAGTCACAGTCATAGCGCCACCTGCTGACGGGAGCAAGTATGGCATAAATCTGTGATTTTCTCAGATTTTTTTATGTATCGGCTTAAATTATTATTGTTCGCGGTTCTCTGTCGTCCTACGACCACCGGGCGGCGGTGAGCCCGTGTGCGAGGTCCCTATCATCGCTGCTTGCAGCTTTAATTATTATTATTATTATTAGGGACCGAGCACCGAACGGTGCAAGGCCCTATTGGAATTGCTCCGTTTATTATTATTATTATTATTATTATTATTATTATTATTATTATTATTATTATTATTATTATTATTATTATTATTCTTCTCCCGAATGAATCGCGATTTTGAGGGTCTAAACATGCCCGAAAACTCACGAAAATTTGCACACGCCCCAAAAGTGGCGAAAATTTACGTTTATTATAGGCTTCGGAAGTGGGCGTGGCAAAATGACTCGACAGCGCCACCTAGAAAATTGATACGGACAAGCCCCCGAGCCACGAATCACGCACATGCACGAAAATTGGCACACACCTCAAACATGCCAAGACCTACAAAAAAGTCTCAAGGAGCGATATCTCAAACCCAACAGGAAGTCGGATATTTATGGCTTCCTGCGGCGAAAAAGTGGCGATTTTGCCATTTCCAGGCGTTGTACTTTAACGAACTCCTCCTAGGGATTTCATCCGATCGACACCAAAATTGGCTTATGTCATCTAAAGGCCTTGGCGATGTTAAATTGCGAAGCTTTAGAGTTTTCGTTGATGGGCGTGTCCGTGGCGGCCTCGTAAATTTTGACGACTCGCCACGAAACATCAAGTTGTTATAACTCAGGCATGCATTATCTGATCTGCCTCAAAATTCACACGCTTGATAACCGTCCTGACCTGAACACGTTTACATGCCAATATCCCGATACAGTTATAGCGCCACCTGCTGGCTACAGGAAATGACATGATTTTACGTTGTAACAAACTCCTCGCACAAATTTGGTCATATCAGCACCAAATTTGAGTGGTGTCATCTGAAAGCAGTATCGATTATATATTGTGAAGGTCTAGAGTTTTCGTCGATGGGCGTGTCCGTGGCGGACTCGCAAACTTTGATGATTCGCCACAAAACATCAAGTTGTTATAACTCAGGCACGCATGATCCGATCTGCCTCAAAACTCACACATTTGATAAGTGTCCTGACCTGAACACGTTTACATGCCAATAACTCGATAAAGTTATAGCGCCACCTGCTGGCAAACTTAAAATTGCCTATAACTCAGCTAAACAATATCCGATCTGCCTAAAACTTCACATGGTTGATAAGATTGCTCTCCTGAAGACATCTACATGCCAATATTGAGTCACAGTCATAGCGCCACCATGTGGCAACAGTAAAATTACATATAACTCAGCCAAACAATGTCCGATCTGCCTGAAAATTCACATGGTGGATTAAAATCCTCTCCTGAAGACATCTACATACCTATATTGAGTCGGTCATAGCGCCACCTGCTGACAGAATGTAGTTTGATTTATAACTCAACCACACAATGTCCGATCTGCCTGAAAATTCACATGGTTGATTAAAATCCTCTCCTGAAGACATCTACATACCAATATTGAGTCACAGTCATAGCGCCACCTGCAGGCAATATGAAATTTCTTATAACTCAGCCAAACAAAGTTCGATCTGCCTGAAAATTCACATGGTTGATAAAATTCCACTCCTGAAGACATCTACATATAAATATTGAGTCACAGTCATAGCGCCACCTGCTGACGGGAGCAAGTTTGGCATAAATCTGTGATTTTCTCAGATTTTTTTATGTATCGGCCTAAACTATTATTGTTCGCGGTTCTCTGTCGTCCTACTGCCACCGGGCGGCGGTGAGCCCGTGTGCGAGGTCCCTATCATCGCTGCTTGCAGCTTTAATTAGGGACCGAGCACCGAACGGTGCAAGGCCCTATTGGAATTGCTCCGTTTATTATTATTATTATTATTATTATTATTATTATTATTATTATTATTATTATTATTATTATTATTCTTCTCCCGAATGAATCGCGATTTTGAGGGTCTAAACATGCCCGAAAACTCACGAAAATTTGCACACGCCCCAGAAGTGGCGAAAATTTACGTTTATTATAGGTTTCGGAAGTGGGCGTGGCAAAATGACTCGACAGCGCCACCTAGAAAATTGATACGGACAAGCCCCCGAGCCACGAATCACGCACATGCACGAAAATTGGCACACACCTTAAACATGCCAAGACCTACGAAAAAGTCTCAAGGAGCGATATCTCAAACCCAACAGGAAGTCGGATATTTACAGCTTCCTGCGGCGAAAAAGTGGCGTTTTTGCCATTTCCAGGCGTTGTACTTTAACGAACTCCTCCTAGGGATTTCATCCGATCGACACCAAAATTTGGTTATGTCATCTAAAGGCCTTGGCGATGTTAAATTGCGAAGCTTTAGAGTTTTCGGCGATGGGCGTGTCCGTGGCGGCCTCGCAAACTTTGACGACTCGCCACGAAACATCAAGTTGTTATAACTCAGGCATGCATTATCTGATCTGCCTCAAAATTCACACGCTTAATAACCGTCCTGACCTGAACACGATTACATGCCAATATCCCGATACAGTTATAGCGCCACCTGCTGGCTACAGGAAATGACATGATTTTACGTTGTAACAAACTCCTCGCACAAATTTGGTCATATCAGCACCAAATTTGAGTGGTGTCATCTGAAAGCAGTATCGATGATATATTGTGAAGGTCTAGAGTTTTCGTTGATGGGCGTGTCCGTGGCGGACTCGCAAACTTTGATGATTCGCCACCAAACATCAAGTTGTTATAACTCAGGCATGCATGATCCGATCAGCCTCAAAACTCACACATTTGATCACCGTCCTGACCTGAACACGCTTACATGCCAATATCCCGATACAGTTATAGCGCCACCTGCTGGCGCCACCTATAAAAATTAAACGGACAGGCCCCCGAGCTACGAATCTCGCACACGCACGAAATTTGGCACACACGTCAAACATGCCAAAACCTACGAAAAAGTCTCTTGGAGCGAAATCTCAAACCCAACAGGAAGTCGTATATTTTTAGCTTCCTGCGGCGAAAAAGTGGCGTTTTTGCCATTTCCAGGCGTTGTACTTTAACGAACTCCTCCTAGGGATTTCATCCGATCGACACCAAAATTGGGTTTTGTCATCTAAAGCCCTTGGCGATGTTAAATTGCGAAGCTTTAGAGTTTTACTCGATGGGCGTGTCCGTGGCAGCCTCGCAAACTTTGACGATTCGCCACAAAACAGGAAGTCATTATAACTCAAGCATACATGATCCGATCTGCCTCAAAATTCACACAATTGATAACTGTCCTGACCTGAACATGTTTACATATCAATATCCAGTTAAAGTTATAGCGCCACCTGCTGGGAACAGTAAAATTGCCTATAACTCAGCCACACAATGTCCCATCGGCCTGAAAATTCACATGGTTGATTAAAATCCACTCCTGAAGACAACTACATGGCAATATTGAGTCACAGTTATAGCGCCACCTGCTGTCAACAATAAAATTGCCTATAACTCAGCCAAACAATGTCCGATCTGCCTGAAACTTCACATGGTTGTTAAGACTCATCTCCTGAAGACATCTACATGCCAATATTGAGTCACAGTCATAGCGCCACCTGCTGACAGTAGGTAGTTTGGCTTATAACTCATCCACACAATGTCCGATCAGGCTGAAACTTCACATGTTTGATGAGTTTCCACTACTGAAGACATCTACATGCCAATCTTGAGTCACAGTCATAGCGCCACCTGCTGACAGGAGCAAGTATGGCATAAATCTGTGATTTTCTCAGATTTTTTTATGTATCGGCTTAAATTATTATTGTTCGCGGTTCTCTGTCGTCCTACGGCCACCGGGCGGCGGTGAGCCCGGGTGCGAGGTCCCTATCATCGCTGCTTGCAGCTTTAATTATTATTATTATTAGGGACCGAGCACCGAACGGTGCAAGGCCCTATTGGAATTGCTCCGTTTATTATTATTATTATTATTATTATTATTATTATTATTATTATTATTATTATTATTATTATTCTTCTCCCGAATGAATCGCGATTTTGAGGGTCTAAACATGCCCGAAAACTCACGAAAATTTGCACACGCCCCAGAAGTGGCGAAAATTTACGTTTATTATAGGTTTCGGAAGTGGGCGTGGCAAAATGACTCGACAGCGCCACCTAGAAAATTGATACGGACAAGCCCCCGAGCCACGAATCACGCACATGCACGAAAATTGGCACACACCTTAAACATGCCAAGACCTACGAAAAAGTCTCAAGGAGCGATATCTCAAACCCAACAGGAAGTCGGATATTTACAGCTTCCTGCGGCGAAAAAGTGGCGTTTTTGCCATTTCCAGGCGTTGTACTTTAACGAACTCCTCCTAGGGATTTCATCCGATCGACACCAAAATTTGGTTATGTCATCTAAAGGCCTTGGCGATGTTAAATTGCGAAGCTTTAGAGTTTTCGGCGATGGGCGTGTCCGTGGCGGCCTCGCAAACTTTGACGACTCGCCACGAAACATCAAGTTGTTATAACTCAGGCATGCATTATCTGATCTGCCTCAAAATTCACACGCTTAATAACCGTCCTGACCTGAACACGATTACATGCCAATATCCCGATACAGTTATAGCGCCACCTGCTGGCTACAGGAAATGACATGATTTTACGTTGTAACAAACTCCTCGCACAAATTTGGTCATATCAGCACCAAATTTGAGTGGTGTCATCTGAAAGCAGTATCGATGATATATTGTGAAGGTCTAGAGTTTTCGTTGATGGGCGTGTCCGTGGCGGACTCGCAAACTTTGATGATTCGCCACCAAACATCAAGTTGTTATAACTCAGGCATGCATGATCCGATCAGCCTCAAAACTCACACATTTGATCACCGTCCTGACCTGAACACGCTTACATGCCAATATCCCGATACAGTTATAGCGCCACCTGCTGGCGCCACCTATAAAAATTAAACGGACAGGCCCCCGAGCTACGAATCTCGCACACGCACGAAATTTGGCACACACGTCAAACATGCCAAAACCTACGAAAAAGTCTCTTGGAGCGAAATCTCAAACCCAACAGGAAGTCGTATATTTTTAGCTTCCTGCGGCGAAAAAGTGGCGTTTTTGCCATTTCCAGGCGTTGTACTTTAACGAACTCCTCCTAGGGATTTCATCCGATCGACACCAAAATTGGGTTTTGTCATCTAAAGCCCTTGGCGATGTTAAATTGCGAAGCTTTAGAGTTTTACTCGATGGGCGTGTCCGTGGCAGCCTCGCAAACTTTGACGATTCGCCACAAAACAGGAAGTCATTATAACTCAAGCATACATGATCCGATCTGCCTCAAAATTCACACAATTGATAACTGTCCTGACCTGAACATGTTTACATATCAATATCCAGTTAAAGTTATAGCGCCACCTGCTGGGAACAGTAAAATTGCCTATAACTCAGCCACACAATGTCCCATCGGCCTGAAAATTCACATGGTTGATTAAAATCCACTCCTGAAGACAACTACATGGCAATATTGAGTCACAGTTATAGCGCCACCTGCTGTCAACAATAAAATTGCCTATAACTCAGCCAAACAATGTCCGATCTGCCTGAAACTTCACATGGTTGTTAAGACTCATCTCCTGAAGACATCTACATGCCAATATTGAGTCACAGTCATAGCGCCACCTGCTGACAGTAGGTAGTTTGGCTTATAACTCATCCACACAATGTCCGATCAGGCTGAAACTTCACATGTTTGATGAGTTTCCACTACTGAAGACATC
This sequence comes from Danio aesculapii, assembly GCF_903798145.1. Taxonomy (NCBI): domain Eukaryota; kingdom Metazoa; phylum Chordata; class Actinopteri; order Cypriniformes; family Danionidae; genus Danio; species Danio aesculapii. The sequence continues at coordinate 14,868,242 of NC_079453.1, forward strand.
TACATGCCAATCTTGAGTCACAGTCATAGCGCCACCTGCTGACAGGAGCAAGTATGGCATAAATCTGTGATTTTCTCAGATTTTTTTATGTATCGGCTTAAATTATTATTGTTCGCGGTTCTCTGTCGTCCTACGGCCACCGGGCGGCGGTGAGCCCGGGTGCGAGGTCCCTATCATCGCTGCTTGCAGCTTTAATTATTATTATTCTTATTCTTCTCCCGAATGAATCGCGATTTTGAGGGTCTAAACATGCCCGAAAACTCACGAAAATTTGCACACGCCCCAGAAGTGGCGAAAAATTACGTTTTTTAAAGGCTTCGGAAGTGGGCGTGGCAAAATGACTCGACAGCGCCACCTAGAAAATTGATACGGACAAGCCCCCGACACACGAATCACGCACACGCACGAAAATTGGCACACACCTCAAACATGCCAAGACCTACAAAAAAGTCTCAAGGAGCGATATCTCAAACCCAACAGGAAGTCGGATATTTATGGCTTCCTGCGGCGAAAAAGTGGCGATTTTGCCATTTCCAGGCGTTGTACTTTAACGAACTCCTCCTAGGGATTTGATCCGATCGACACCAAAATTGGGTTATGTCATCTAAAGGCCTTGGCGATGTTAAATTGCGAAGCTTTAGAGTTTTCGTCGATGGGCGTGTCCGTGGCGGCCTCGTAAATTTTGACGACTCGCCACGAAACATCAAGTTGTTATAACTCAGGCATGCATTATCCGATCTGCCTCAAAAGTCACATGTTTGATAACCGTCCTGACCTGAACACGTTTACATGCCAATATCCCGATACAGTTATAGCGCCACCTGCTGGCTACAGGAAATGACATGATTTACAGTGAAACAAACTCCTCCCACAAATTTTATCATATCAGCACCAAATTTGAGTGGTGTCATCTGAAAGCAGTATCGATGATATATTGTGAAGGTCTAGAGTTTTCGTCGATGGGCGTGTCCGTGGCGGACTCGCAAACTTTGATGATTCGCCATGAAACATCAAGTTGTTATAACTCAGGCATGCATGATCCGATCTGCCTCAAACCTCACACATTTCATAAGTGTCCTGACCTGAACATGTTTACATGCCAATAACTCGATACAGTTATAGCGCCACCTGCTGGCAACACTAAAATTGCCTATAACTCAGCCAAACAATATCCGATCTGCCTGAAAATTCACATGGTTCATAAGATTGCTCTCCTGAAGACATCTACAAGCCAATATTGAGTCACAGTCATAGCGCCACCTGGTGGCAACAGTAAAATTGCCTATAACTCAGCCAAACAATGTCCGATCTGGCTGAAAATTCACATGGTTGATTAAAATCCTCTCCTGAAGACATCTACATGAAAATATTGAGTCACAGTCATAGCGCCACCTGCTGACGGGAGCAAGTTTGGCATAAATCTGTGATTTTCTCAGATTTTTTTATGTATCGAAATAAATTATTATTGTTCGCGGTTCTCTGTCGTCCTACGGCCACCGGGCGGCGGTGAGCCCGGGTGCGAGGTCCCTATCATCGCTGCTTGCAGCTTTAATTATTATTATTCTTATTCTTCTCCCGAATGAATCGCGATTTTGAGGGTCTAAACATGCCCGAAAACTCACGAAAATTTGCACACGCCCCAGAAGTGGCGAAAATTTACGTTTGTTATAGGTTTTGGAAGTGGGCGTGGCAAAATGACTCGACAGCGCCACCTAGAAAATTGATACGGACAAGCCCCCGAGCCACGAATCACGCACATGCACGAAAATTGGCACACACCTCAAACATGCCAAGACCTACAAAAAAGTCTCAAGGAGCGATATCTCAAACCCAACAGGAAGTCGGATATTTATGGCTTCCTGCGGCGAAAAAGTGGCGATTTTGCCATTTCCAGCCGTTGTACTTTAACGAACTCCTCCTAGGGATTTCATCCGATCGACACCAAAATTGGGTTATGTCATCTAAAGGCCTTGGCGATGTTAAATTGCGAAGCTTTAGAGTTTTCGGCGATGGGCGTGTCCGTGGCGGCCTCGCAAACTTTGACGACTCGCCACGAAACATCAAGTTGTTATAACTCAGGCATGCATTATCTGATCTGCCTCAAAATTCACACGCTTAATAACCGTCCTGACCTGAACACGATTACATGCCAATATCCCGATACAGTTATAGCGCCACCTGCTGGCTACAGGAAATGACATGATTTACAGCGAAACAAACTCCTCCCACAAATTTTATCATATCAGCACCAAATTTGAGTGGTGTCATCTGAAAGCAGTATCGATGATATATTGTGAAGGTCTAGAGTTTTTGTCGATGGGCGTGTCCGTGGCGGACTCGCAAACTTTGATGATTCGCCATGAAACATCAAGTCGTTATAACTCAGGCATGCATGATCCGATTTGCCTCAAAACTCACACATTTCTTAAGTGTCCTGACCTGAACATGTTTACATGCCAATAACTTGATACAGTTATAGCGCCACCTGCTGGCAAACTTAAAATTGCCTATAACTCAGCCAAACAATATCCGATCTGCCTAAAACTTCACATGGTTGATAACATTGCTTTCCTGAAGACAACTACATGCCAATATTGAGTCACAGTCATAGCGCCACCTGGTGGCAACAGTAAAATTGCCAATAACTCAGCCAAACAATGTCCGATCTGCCTGAAAATTCACATGGTTGATCAAAATCCTCTCCTGAAGACATCTACATGAAAATATTGAGTCACAGTCATAGCGCCACCTGCTGACGGGAGCAAGTTTGGCATAAATCTGTGATTTTCTCAGATTTTTTTATGTATCGGCCTAAATTATTATTGTTCGCGGTTCTCTGTCGTCCTACGGCCTCCGGGCAGCGGTGAGCCCGGGTGCGAGGTCCCTATCATCGCTGCTTGCAGCTTTAATTTGACCTTGTATTTCCCTTGTTTTCATTTGAATTGATCACTTTGTCTATTTGTTATTTGTGTATTTAATTATTTTAGTTTTTCAGAAATGTTTACATTTGTTTAGAGGTTTTTGTCTAAAGTAGGCTATTATGTTGGTCTAAATTGCAGGAGCAGCAGTAATGCGCATGCATTGGGGCACCACTAAAATTGTTTTGTTTGGATATACCAATAATAATAATAATTAATAATAATAAACATTAATAATGATTTTTTTTTTCTTCAAGGTTAACCTCAACTAAATATGCAGAGGAAACTTTAAAGCTATCCACAATTAGTTAACAATAATAGTAATAATAATTTTGTTCATTTAAAGAAAAATAATTAAATTGTTCAAAATGAAAATCATGTTATGTCTCCAAATATTTTAGTTTTAACTTTCTTGAATTTAAAACATTGTATTGACAAATTAAGTAAATATGCTATAAATCATAGTTTTATTTTCCACTTAGAAGACTTGTCAACAATATCAATCTTTTTTTTTTTTTTTTACTGTAACTGTAATCATAAAAACAGGGAATTTCTCAGGGGTCTGAGATTCCGTTCCTTCATTTTTACCTAATAAATCAAAACTAAAGCAAAGAACTTTTGAGCATAATATGAGATGAATCTTGGGTATGGTGAATGAAGCAGGAAATTTGCTATATAACCTTTCTTGGACTAAAATCTGTAAAATACTAAGAAAAACAAACTACAGAAAACAAAAGTTCTGTGGTTAAATAATTTGTAATTATTTGTACATGTTACTTAAATGCATTAATTATATTTGGTTTAGTTTCTTCAAATGTTTGGTTTAAGATAATTACTAGTTATCAGTAGTTTTTGTTATTATTATTTTTGTTATTTTAAAGTTGGTTGTATCCAAGTCAAACTGTCTTAAAACATTTTGTGTTGTGAACATGGTCACAGGTTCAAGTCCAATCTCCGGCATATCCTTGTTCCATGTAAGCTCTTTAATTCCACCCTTCCTGTCTGCATTGTACTTTTTTATGGAGAGGGGCATATCAAAAACTAAAATTATAATCATAAATGTTCCTCAGATCCCTTTGTACTAGTTTGCACAAAATCCCAGTAATCCTGTTAAAAAGTCTCCAATTCTAAACACTAACCTTCTCAATCAGCAATAATTCAACAAGCTGTTGCCACAGAACAACCCACAAGTTGGCAAACAGTGGATCACCTATCACCTGGAGCCAAATGACCTGCTGCCTCATGACTTGAGGTCATTGTGTAAAATTACCCAGAGATTAGAGCATCTTACGGGCAGCAGCCTTACACATAGTGTTAAGTGATCTCCCTGTCTCTCTCTGAGTAAGAGGTCTTTGGTTACCTTAAGAGTGACTGTCTGGGAGGCTGAACGGTCAGGGATTAAAGGGATGGTTCACTTAAAAATGAAAATTCTGTCATTTTTGCTTACCCATGACTTGTTCCAAACCAGTTGGAGTATTTTTGTTCTGTTGAGCATGAAAAAGGGATATACTGAAGATTTCTTGAAACCTGTAACCATCAACATCCATAGCAGGAAAACCATATGGAAGTCAATAGGTTTTTCCAGCATTCTTCATTGTCGTCCTTTGTGTAGAACTATCCCTAATCTATAAATCAGAATGTGTAAAGTTGCCTGTTATAAATCTACTCAACCTCGTATTGTTCAATACCTGTAAATTGTCAAGTTCTCTTTTCATCTTTGGAACCCCAAAGATGATGCAAGAAATAATTGATGGCAAACTGTTGAATTATTAGAAAATAATGCACACCCATGATGCGGCTATGATGCAGAACACCACAGCCAAATTTCCCTCTTGTACTATAGCTAATTAATAACTTTGATATTCAGATGTTGTATTTTAAGACATTTGTCAGCTATTTGTCCTGCACACCCCCTTTAAAGCCCTTTGATTTTGGTTTTTAAGTGTGGTAGGCTGTGAAATAACATTGCGCAAAGGAATAAGGAACTGTAATGCGGTCAGGACCTGCATAAACTGCTTTAGCTGTGTGGATCACTGAAAATAGTTGCACACCATAGAATAGTTACTATCCAATCACTTATTTTGAAGAATGTTTTGATAATTTGTTTGTACATGCTCAGAAATGAAGGTACAAACTTTGTCACTGGGTGGTACCTTCAAAAGGTACACTTTTGTACCATACAGGTGGATATTAGTACCTTAAGGGTGCACTTTAGTAATTTTATGCTATAAGGTACACATTTGTACTTTAATATGTACCTTTCAAGGAGCAGTTGGGAACTAAAATGTTCCTTTTGAAAAGTTCAGGATTTGTACCTTTTTATTTCTAAAGAATGTATGATCTCAACTGTTTCAGACAGTTTCTACAGTCTAAAATGTCTTCGATTGGTTTTTAAAAAGACATTGAAATGAGACTTGAGCAAATTAGAGAATTTGCTTTTTTGGGGTCAGCTATTCAAGATCTGATTCATATCCAGCCTATTGGTATTAAGAAGCATTCAGATGTGTCTCTTTTGACCATTTATTTCTTCACAATCACGAGTGCTTAAAGGGATAGTTCACCCAAAAATTAAACCCACTTGAGGGTAAGTATTTTTGGGTCCAAAACTTTGAGTTTCTTTCTTCTGTTGAACACAAAGAATATATTTTGTAGAAACCTGACACCCATTAACTTCTGTAGTAGGAAAACCTTAACTTTTGTAATATAATGCTACATGTTACAATAAAATGCAAACTATCCATTTAATGTTACATGAGTACTATTGCATTAACAACTCCATGTTATCTGGCATATGAGTGAACAGGAAAGTAAGCAAATATAAAAATAAAAAGGCAACAACAAATATCTGTAGTGTTGAAAATCCATGTTTGAACAAAATATGAAAGTTTTGTTTGTGTGATTTCAACTGCCTCAGGAATGATCAAAAGTGGAGAAGATTAAACTTGTTATAAAACTGAAAATCCCATCTTAAAGGCTTAGTTCAACCAAAACTGAACAAAATAAGATATATTGAAGAATGTTGGCAATCTGTAAGCATTGATGTCCATAGTATAAAAAAAGCAAATACCGTGGAAGCCAATCTTTACAGGTTTACAGCATTCTTCAAATATATTTTGTTTAACAGGACTTTTGGAACAAGTCAAAGGTGAATAAATGATAGATTTTTTTTTTTTTTTATTTCTGGGTGAACTATCCCTTAATATTTTTTACAGGCGGTATATTTTGCCAACCCTTCAGAACAACATTATTTCACTTTGATTTTGACCTTGGTTATTTTACGGAATTGACATTGGCTATTGACATCCACAAGGCAATCCGCACTCAAACTTACCTTACTATTTCTTTGTATGTATTGATAATACTCAAGCTGGGTTAATGTCAAGGGACCTACCAGGTAAAAAAAAAAAAGACAATGGCTGTCATTGTCTATCCAGCAGGAGGAAATCCTGCCTTCCTTTTAAATTAGAGAATAACCAAATGAATGGCTTTTATGTGCAGGGATAACCAAAAAGAGGCTTCAATGAAGAGAGATTTTATAATTAATAGGCAAAAAGAGATGAAAGGCATGCAGAAAGAGAATGTCAAGAATGGAAACCAAGAGATTGGAGCAAGGAGGCTGGGAGGAGGGAGGGAACCTTTTGGGGGAGGGGGTTGTTAGCTCAACTCATTCATAAAAATACTCTGTAGTAAAAGAGGAGGGCAAGTTGTAGAGAAGGTCAAAGGATGGAGCCGTGGATGGTTCCAGGAAGTGTTGTTGGGGGTTGGGAGGCCAAAGTGTGGTCCACCGCAGACTTCTCACTTGGGGTTGGCAAAGCTACTTTGTAATTATTGGCCTCTTAACAAGCTACAAGTTAACCATTCTAACTGCTTTTCACCACTCATTGCAATGAAGTTCATATTAACCAAGTGATACAGATGACTATTTTTTTACATTATCAGAAATATTTTGTAATTTTTGTTTTTAAAGTGTTTAAATCTTTTTGTACCTGGTGTGGTAAACTTGTTTGTTTCTTGTTTTAAACTTCCTGACCTGGTAACACTGCACTTGTGATGTGGAGTTCTGTGAACTACACTGTTAGACAGTTTATAATCATTCCTTTTTTATCAGTTTTGCATCGGTTGTTCCATTAAAACAGAGGTTGCACTTTAATATCATTACTTGTTACATGTAAAAAAAACTTAAAATGGCCTGAAAGCTTGGTCTGTTGATTTTAATATTTTGCTGAATTTAAACAGTTTGCTAAAAATAATAATAATAAAACATAAATAATAATATATTTATTTTCTTTCTTACCTGGAGTTTTTTTTACCTGTTTTTTTTTTTTTAAATTAATGCAATTATGCATAAACAACCTTATTTGGATTTGTTTTAATAAGCAGAATATCAATTTTAGCTCAGATTGTATTTGTTTTTGTTTATTTTTGTGATTTGTTTACCCAGGAAAATGTTTTTTTTTATTTCTTTTTTTTATGTTTTTATTTATTTATTTTTTTTTATTAAGCGTAACTGATATACGACCTTACATTTGCTTTGTGAGGAATTTACCAGGACAATTTAAGTCTACACTTTAAAAATACTGGTTGCCTTACATTTTTTTAAGCTGAATCAAATGAACCTTTATGAGTCCATTGAACTTTGTTAAACTGACTTGCTTATTGATGTTTAAACGTCTTGCTTAACTTATGAAATTAAGTCAGAACATGATTAACTTAGCTTAATAACTTACAATAACTTGAAAACATATGCTGTCACGACTAATTGGTCGTAACATTTTTCTGTGAAGCAAAACATAGAATCCACTAGGCATGTATAAAATTCTGACGATATAACCTTGGATAAAAATATCACTGTTTCACTGTATTGTAATTACTGCTGTAAAACATATTCTTTTTAAATGTCTGGGTACAAAACAAAAACTTTTTTTTCCCCTTTGAACTCAATGTATTGTATTTTGAGAAACCATTACAATATATTGGAGCAGTAAGCATGTTGGGTGAAATATTTCAAATGAATCATTGACTTCTGCTGTCTTCATTAGTTTCAAAAACAGATTTCTGTACCATTTGAAATGGAATCTTTGAATATCTTTTCAGCTAGAGATAATGTTGTCCTAAAAACTAAACAACAAAAATGTTTAAATGTCTTGCATATACCTTAGAAACTTTATAACAGAAAATTTTAGCAATTTTAAAAACCTTGACTTTTCCACACTGCGGTATACCTTGTAAACAGTTATCGTCCCATGTCTAGAATCCACTGCTGCTGAACAATAATGTTTTTTCTTTTATTATCTAGAACACCTGCATTACTTAATGTTGTCTACATGTACATTGTGCCTGATTTTGCAGAGTACAAAATAAATATGTATTTGCATGTTTTGCCTTATTTTGGAAAGAAATCCAGGTTCAGAAAGATTGAGAAATGAATATTGTGTGTGAACTATCTATTACGTGAATCGTCCTTTTTTGCTCTTTAGAGAGAATGTGTGGAATTTATTACTGACCATTAAGTTTAATGTATAAAAGACTGAAAACGGTCTTTTAAGGCATGTCCTGATGAGAAGATAAGCAGCCGTTATTATTAGGACTATTATTACGGTACCAGACTAACACCGCCAGCTTAGCTGATTGATCTGTAAACACCATGACTGGGGTTAATTTGATACGGTGAGCTCACACATACACCAAATAGTCCGTTTTTTTGCTCTCCAAGTGGTTGTTTAAGACTTCAAGCGGAAGGTTGTTTTTAAAGGTAGATCCTTTCTCAAGCCCCATTTCCATGCGCCTATAGAGCAAGTATCTCAGGAATGTGAGCTTCCCCCACCTTTTCTTGCAGAAAACCCTCAGCACTGATGAACCAGGGTGAGATATAACCAGATGGCTTTATTTTAGGGCTCATCCTCCCAGCCCAGTCATTTAGATGTTTTTTTTTTTTTTTTCTTCCTTGTTCCTGAGAAATTGCAATACAGTTGTCGGGGTAGAATTTTGAAGTGTTCCAATAAAACGTTTCATTTCTGGTTAGATTTTGGGACCTCTGATTCAGATATAGCCATAGATGGAGTTAATTGATGGAGAGATGGAATGAGGAAGCCATTTTGATGTGAGTGATTTGAAGAGGTGGTTGTTACACTGCCAAAGTGAATGGGATGTTGAAAGCAATGTTGGGGGCAGGGAAGATGACGTTTTTACCAGTTCTCACCAAAATACAGTGTTGATGTATTGAAAACATGAGTTTTAAATTAGTGTTTTTTTTTTTTTTTTTTGTATAGTGCATGCATAAAACGTTCAGAACAAAATTTGACACATTCAAAAGTGAAGCACGTATAAAATTTTTGTTTTTCCGTTTATGTTATACATGCTTGACATGCACAATTTTTTAAAATTGTTTTGTTCAGTGTAATTATATTTATGTAATTTCAAATGTATAAAATATCCCTCAATATATTTTAAGTATAGGTCAGGTATAGGTAAAAAAATAATAATACATTAGTTCTTTTTTTTTTTTTTTTTTTTTTTTTTTTTCTTGACCTATACTTTGATCAAACAAAATTATATTTTAAATACTTTAAATGCTTGTATTGAAAATATAAAATATTGTAAGTTAACCTGGTGGTTTTTGAAATGTATATGTATAAAGATCTGCATGAAATCAACATTTGCAATGTTTGTTTTGCTAGTGCACATTTTGTTTTTGGTGTTGAAAAAAGTGCAAGCAAGTTAATCCACTGAAAAAAGTTTTTCAATCAAATCTAATCATTTGCATTTGGAGTGGCAATCTCTCCCTGTTGATGTCAGTTTAAATGTAAAATAAAAAAGCCTCGCCCCTATTTAATATTCAGTTTTAGCTGGAAGTACATAAATTTAACATGTCTTAGCAACTTCTGTTTCATGTGAACTTTTTAATATTACAGTTAATTAGTATTTAGTGGATTTAAAAAGGTTTTATGTCATAAAATGCTTGTTCTAAATCTGCCTGAAAATAATTTATCTATTTTGTGTAAAATTGTGACACAATGGTCATCATCTGTAAATCTTGATTAAATGTAACAGAAAACATTCTGATAAATGACTTGTTTTTATGGTGAAAACATTAGTTTTTAAATTTACATTAAATATAAATTTTTACATGGATTTTTTTTAAACATTTCAATAAATGTGAATTCATAATATATTACAGTTACAAATTTAGTCATAAGTCCACCTTTTTACTGTATGTTTGGCATCTCTGCAGAGCAAGCTTCATATGGAGGGTTTTCGCAGTCTAAAGGAAGGGGAAGCAGTGGAGTTCACCTTTAAAAGATCTTCTAAGGGTCTGGAGTCCTTACAAGTGACGGGGCCTGGAGGGGCACCATGTGTGGGCAGCGAGAAGAAACCAAAGGGTACCCAAAAGCGGCGTTCAAAAGGAGATCGGTGAGTGTCTTGCTCTGTTGCTGCTATTTTACTGGTTTATCAGAATTCATTTGCTAAACCAAGGTGTTTGTTTCAAACACTAGTTCTTGTTACCCATCACACTATTGTAGTAGACATAGTTAATGCAGATATACAGTATATGTGCATCATTTTATAGAAAACACTCTACATTGTCTTTCAGTCAGTGTACCAGTGGTGTGTTTATATACACCCAAACATTTATTTTTGCTGCTACTTCAAACTACTTATTTAAAATGAGCTAATTCAATAATTCCTAAGGTTTAAAATGAATCGTTTGGTGTTCAATAAGTCTATAAAAACAATTAAGTTAACTTAATTTGTGTTGGGACAATATGAATGAATTGTGAGGACCCCAGCATTTTTTTTTTACAATGTAACTAAATCATCTTACATTTTTAACAAGAATCATTTAATGATATTAAAAGACTCAAAATTTACCGTGTTTATTTTTGCTAGTGCACACTGTTATTATTTAGCTAAAAAGTCAATCCATGCAAGTTAATCCACTGAAAAAAAAAACAATCTTGTTGGTAATTTGGTTTTGGTGGTCTTCAAAGTCTGACCATTTACGTTTGCATTTGTTGTGTTGGTCCTTCTCTGTTGACATCAGTTTGATGAGTTCAGCTACAATGTTCTTAACCACTCCCCTCTTACTGTTAGTTTGCTATAAGAGAATGGTATGCATAAAGAAAGCCCCACCCCTACTCAATATTGCATTTTAGTTGGTACATTGACACACTGAAGCAAGTCTCAGTAAATTTTGATTCACACAAACTTAAGATTTTAGGCAGCCCCCCAAAATATTAAATTTAAATGTTTATACTTTATCAATATCTTTTCAAACCAATAGTCTGCCAGATTTTCTACATTAAAATATATTTAAAAAAAAAGTAGTAATCATGTACACTTTTATATTTAAATAAGTACAGGTCACATTAAATGTCAGTTGTGGCATTTTTAAATTTGTAGACTGGTACAATAGAACATATTTATCCATTTAGTTACCCATATAAGTTTTATTTTCACAAATTCGTAGTTTTTGTGTTATGTGCTTTCAAATGTGTACGGTCACTTTTGTAAATTTATTTCATGTAGACACCAATATGGGATTGTTTCATCTTTGACCCTTATATGAACAAGATCCCACTTGTTGCTGTGTTATGTCTCAATATTGAGCGAATAGGGCCATAAGCATGCTAATGTAAACATGTGTTTTTGTCAAACCAGTCGCAAGTGAGCAACACTAAGTGCATGTGTGAATGAGGTATGGAGTGTTTTGAGCTTTTCCACTTTTGACCCCTTTAAGGCCCTGTTCACACCTGGTATTAAGATGTGTTTTCATTGATCTGATCATAAGTTAATGGAAACACATTATTGTTCACACCTGAGGCCTGTTTCAGTAAGGAGGTTCAATAAACTCAAGTTTAAACTTGAACTCTGAGTTGATTTACCGAGAGATTTAAAAACTTAGAGTTTTCTGTTTCAGAATAGCTGATCTGAGTTGGGTCAAGCAACTTTTGAATAGACCAACTCAGAGTTAAGCACGCACACCGCGACTATAAAAAGGCATTATCAATGGAGCGCAGGTATTACCATGGCGACATCAAAAAAAAAAAGAGAGATCAGCATTTCTTTCTCCAGCTGAACTTGATGTACCTATGCAAAGTTATAACAAATATGACCATACATTAAAAACAAAGTAACATCACTGCATCAGTGAAACAGAGACAGTTAGCGTGGGAAAACATAGCTGCTCAAGTTAATGAGCAAGTTTACATTTAAAATATTTAAATATTAAAGTATAATAAAACAAGTAATGTAGTGTGTGACGTTTATTAATTTTACTTGGAAAAAGTGGGGAATTGGCCGTAAATTTGAAGCTATTTCAGATTTATTTGCATTAAATAACATAAAATAGGCTACTGCAGTTCTACAACAAATTTGACAAAACAAGAATGGATTTAACCTTAACTCAACGTTCAGTGGAAATGTTTAATTTAAGGTTCTCACTTTTACACACATTAATCCGTTTTAATAGATTTAAACGTGCACTTGTGTGTCTGCCTTTTTTATTGATCAAGTGGTAGGGGATGATATGACATTTAGAATGTAAGCAGAAATAAAATGTTTTTAAAATGAGTAATAATCCCATTAATAGTTACAGTTCCTGTCGAAGGTCAGTGAATTTAAGCTAATTGTTCATTAAAAAAGGACAAGCCATTCTCGTACGTGACTTTGTTCATGGTGTGATTGAAATGTAGGCAATAGCTATGTTTCCATTCAAAAATCTTTATTAAATTTATAAGCAAAATGGAATATCGCATAAAAGATGTGCAAATAAAGCAGTGTTTCCATCCAATGAATCAAATAGAACAACATCTTCACTTCCTGATTAACTGGCACCAAATATCAACAGTAAAAACAGAATTTATTGCGGTAGAAGAAGCTGTGTGAATCTTTTCTTTATTTAATAAATGTACTTGCGCCTCAGAAGACAATGCCGACACACAATGAACATGTGATGGCGTTTGAAGCCATGAGACGCGGAGAACAGACGCTCTGGAGGTAATTAATAACATTAATACTGAAAGGGTTAAGGCATTTTAGAACGACCAAAACAACATTTAGGATGTTTTAAAGAGCCCATATTATGGGTTTTTGAAAATGCCCTTCCATGTAGTGTGTACCACAGCTCTAAGTGAAGTGAAATATCCAGCTAAGGCTTAAATCTGTAAGTGTACAGTGTTTAAAACTATTGATTCATCTATAAAAGAGTCGACTCATAGTGCTTCAAACGAGTCGTCTTGATAACGAGTCATTAGGTGTTTCGCGATGACGCAGCCACGAAACACAAGCCTCGCCAGTAGTTACGCGCGCAAACCAGGGAGATTTGAAACCTGCGGCCCCGCCCACTAACACAGAAAAAACACTAGACACACACACACACAGACGCCGCCGGTCAATGAAGTCACGCTGTGCTCAGATGGATAATATTGACAGTCTCTACCCAAAGATGAGTTGTTAACCTGGTACAGTACACGCGGTTACTCTTTATATTCTCTTATCACATGTAAGCCACGTTAAAAATGCGACGCGTGCCGCTTTGTTTACGGATTTAACGTTAAAGGCTTTTGTGAGCTCGCGTTCCACTGCCGTTTGTCGTTGCTATGGCGATCGATCGTAAGCTAGGAGACAGGAGACTCGTGTCACTTTCCCTAGTTCTTCTGAGGAGCGTTGTGTGTGTGTGTGTGTGTGAGAGAGAGAGAGAGAGAGAGAGAGAGAGACTCGCGTCGCTTTCCCTAGTTCTTCTGAGGAGCGTTGTGTGTGAGAGAGAGAGAGAGAGAGAGAGAGAGACTCGCGTCGCTTTCCCTAGTTTTTCTGAGGAGCGTTGTGTGTGTGTGAGAGAGAGAGAGAGAGAGAGAGAGAGAGAGACTCGCGTCGCTTTCCCTAGTTCTTCTGAGGAGCTTTGTGTGTGTGTGTGTGTGTGTGAGAGAGGGAGAGGGAGAGAGAGAGAGACTCGCGTCGATCTCCCCAGTTCTTCTGAGGAGGGTTGTGTGTGTGTGTGAAAAAAGCCTTACACTATGAAGCGCGTGTGCACTGTGACTACTTTTATATAGTTGATTACCAGCTGGGCATTTCACTCTGTCTCGTGCTGAAGCCTGTCACTGTCGACCAATCGCAGCAGGCTGTCATCGGTCCAATCAGCGCAGATTAGCTTCGCGCTGAGGAGGGGGTTGGGAACAAATGAATCGCTGAACGATTCATATGGGAGTCGTTGGGATAATTAGGTAAAAATAAATGCAGGTTATAAGACCATCAAAGTGTTTTATGACCTTGCATGCATATTAGACTGTTGTTGGAGACCCGTACAACCTAAATAGGACCCTATTTCATGTATAATATGGGCTCTTTAAAGTGTGCTCAGCCTGCTGGTTTATCCGTTCACACACATTTTCATCATCATATGATCTCTTATAACAAACCTTTTTTAATGCGCATACTGGAATTTTAGTAAACGTGTTTCCATCGCAGTTTATGCGCATTTTGTCTTAACGAATAAAAGTTTATCCTACTCCGTTATGTGCACGATTTTTATGCCTATTTTCAAAAGTTATGTGCATCATGACGTTTCCATCCATTTTTTCTTACCGCATATCCAAAATGAGCATTAAAATAGGTGTGTGGAAATGTAAGGCTAAGGCGAGAAATACCGCTTCGTCTTTAAAAAAGGGGAGGAGACCGACAGAAACTCTGAGTTTAGAGAGTAAAACCTGCTCCTGACCAGGTCAGGTTTACCGAGTAAGTTACCACGGTAACTGACTCTGACTTAAAGTTAGTTCTCTTTCAAAAACAAGCTTGACTTACCCTGCTTTCTCCAGTGTGACAAACCTGCCATTTTGAAACGAAAAACGCAGAGTTTCTCTCATTTCAGGGTTAAAATACTCAGAGTTTTCACTTAACCTCCTTTCTGAAACTGGCCCCTGGTGTTTAAATGTCTTGTCCACTTTCAACCAATGATGAGGGAGAGTTTGTGGATGGGGGAGAGTTTGTGGTTCTGTATATGATCCTTTAATCAGATATTGCGAAAGCTAATAGAATTTTAACATTGTTAATGCAACGTATTCATAAAGTGTTTAATTGATCTGCTACTTTTAACAAGTTACTTTTATACGCTTTTGTGACTTAATGCAGTTATAGATTTAAAAAAAAATTTATTTTCAAATAGCTACACACTTTTTGCAGTTTTAACATGTATATATGCTTTTAGTTTTTATATAATTGGTTTAACAAATATATTTTAGAACATTGAAAGCAATTTAAATGAGGTGTCTTTTGAATCCTCTTGCAAAGGATCAGGAATTGATCACATCAAATCAATCCAGTTTACTTACTGCATTTGTAACCACAACTCAATATGTTTTAAAAGCACAAGTGTGTAAATCACAACCTCAGTGCATTGGAACTTCACTAGGTTCATTGAAGAACTTTGAAGGAAAGCACAATTATCATGTGGAGTATTTTGAGAGGGATTGACTGATTTATTTGCGCCCTTATTTTGCCATCTTTCAATATAACAGTGTTTGCAATGCACTGATTAAGGACATGCTGCATCCCAATTCAAGAGTATGCAAGCTTTGGGACACACTACTTCCCTGTTAACAGATCATAGTGTTGCTTCGTTACGAGCCCTGTCAATAATCCACACATCATCCACATTTCTTTCATATTTAATTTCCTACCTTATTGGAGAAGCAGAAGCAGGATAATCTGCCATCCCCTAGTTTTTCATGCAGAGAAATCTCCTCAGGTCTTTTGTATAATAAAAATTTTGTTGTTCTAATTTGTAGTTCTAATTAAATTCACATCCAACGTGCAATGTATTGTGGGCAATATCAGCGGTTAGTATATGGACAGTTCTACCCTTGGAATTTTTACTGGAAATCCAATCCACTGTGCAACCAGCTTTAGAATCACTAAAGAATACAGACTGGATGGTATTAAAGTGATGCATGGACATTACCTTCAACAAACTCCATGCCAAGTCTATGAATTGTATGTCACTCAGGGTTTATGACTGAAAGTGATCTACAGTGTTGCAAACAGGAGGGTAACTTTGTTTTAAAGCTAGTTCTTAAGTGCTGATTGGAATCTGGCATTTCAATGTTACATTTAGACCTATTGATGCTGAATATACATTTGTTACTAAAATCATTTTTTAGGATGGCAGTACTGTCATACAGTATGTGGAATCCAAGCATAAACAAAAGCATATAAACTCCAATTCAGGTTAAAATGTTACCTGGAAATACAGTTGGAAAGCTGTATTTGCACAGCTAAAAAAATGTAGGTCAAGAATTAATTTGGAACTACATTGTGACTCCTAGAATGGGAATCTGAATTCGATAGGATTAAGTCCCTAAAGATTCCCACCCTATACCAAAAAAAAAGAAAAAGTGATGTCTCTAAGTTAGTTTTAGTAATTAGAGTGTTCTACAAATTCAATATACAAATAATAAATAAAAAAACATAAGATAAAAAAAATAATAATAAGTTCTTCAGTTTTGATAGGTTGAGAATGAGTCCATTTCAAAGTTCAGAATGGATTCCATAATGAAAATTGACTACTCTTTTTCAGTTAAAATTATAATAATTTGCCTCTTTAAAATTATAATTAGAGGTTTTTTGCTAATAATGATCAGATTTCCACAAAGAGATTTGGTTGGTTCACTTCGATGAACTGAACTGGTTCAAATCATCACATCTCTTATGACTGTGTCTCAACCACGGTCCTGGAGAAGCTGAACATCTAAATCAGGTGTGTTTGGTTGAGATACGGATAATGTTGTAATAATGAGTTGGTGGTCCCCCAGGAACGCGGTTGAGAAACACTGCCTTATACACCATTACAGAATTTCAAACAGCTGGTTATGGCATGACATTCTCCACTCTGAATACATAAAACAAAAGAAAGAAAATGGAGGCATGAGGTGAGGGGGTTCTATACATAAATTTTTCTCTTGTAGTAAGAAAGCCCTCGTTTCTATAACAAAACATTCACGCAAACCTTATTGATGACGCACATTTTTTTAATGCTATGTTTCAGAATGTGCTCATGCATTTTAGACAGTATTTAATAAAGGCATGCATTCAATAGGTTATTTGCTTGATTGAGCTTCCTTTTAGCTTATGCACTACTGATGGGGTTTAAGAAACCGAAAAAGAATGGTAATAACTGCGAGAAATTGATTCCCAGAATCAAGTCCATAGACTCTAGAAGTAGGAATTGGGATTGATCTAAAAAAAAAAAATGGTACAATCAAATAGGTCTACTAAATGACATGTGGATTAGAATGAGAGAACAGCAGGATGGAGAATCTTTTTTTTTTTTTTTTTCTTATCACAGACATCAATGCAAAGTTTGTGCTTTGGTTAGTAACAAAAAAAATGTAAAACTTGTAGGTAAAAGTTTTACTGATCACAAGGATGTCATTCATTCATTTTCTTTTTGGCTTAGTCCCTTTATTAATATTAATTATTAAACCACAGCGGAATGAACCGCCAACTTATCCAGCGTATGTTTTACGCAGCGGATGCCCTTCCTGCTGCAACTCATCACTGGGAAACATCCATACACTCTCATTCACACACATACACTATGAACAATTTAGCCTACCCAATTCACCTATACCACATCTCTTTGGACTGTGGGGGAAACCGGAGCACCTGGACGAAACCCTTGCCAACATGGGGAGAACATGCAAACTCCACACAGAAATGCCAAGTGACCCAGCCGAGGCTCGAACCAGCGACCTTCTTGCTGTGAGGCGATTATGCTACCCACTGTGCAGCCACAAGCATGTCATTTGGATTAAAAATCAATCCTAAGTATAAATCAGAAAGATTTAGTGCCATATTCAATATAAACAATATTCGATATAAACGTTAAGCCTGAGCTAATTTAAGTGAAAATTAAACCAACTGCTTGTGTAAAATACAAATACTTACACAGCTCTCTTGTGCAGTGTGAATCCAAATAATTGGCATTTTGGGCATGTTTTGTGTGCTTGATTAGCGTTTCAATTGCCTTGTATGGTACCTGAGAATGCGCAAAAGCTCATGTAAATAGGAAAACAACAACAAATTAAAAAACATTATCAATTTGACAAGCTACAAAACTGTATAAGTGACGGAGTTTCCTTGGTTACAACTGCAAGCAAAGCAACTGCTCTGGTTGCAATTAATATGGATTGTATTCTATGAAAATGCTTCTAAGTTTGTATTATGACAGTAAGTTTTACACATAAATGCCTTAATAAAACACCATGCAACAATATTTAGAATTTACTTTAAATTTTTCATACATCATGAACAGTAAATGTGCCATTTTTTTTTCAGACACCCTAATAATTTACTTACCCACACACAATATGAAAAACAGAAAAACACAATTATATTGAAAGAAGGCCACAAAGTATACATGTTTACTCAAGTTTTAGACCTATAAACTTCAAGTGATTGCCTAAATGAGCTCTAATGAAAACTGGACAAACCCATAAATATGATTATGAAGGAGGTCAACCAGGTACTGGTTCTGGAGTAATTATGCAGCATGCTATCTGAAGACATTTCACCATTTTGAATATTTTGGTTCGCACCAATATAGTTCTAATGTTATGAATATCAAGGTTGGCTGCACGGTGGCACAGTGGGTAGCACGTTTACCTCACAGCAAGAAGGTCACTGGTCATCGGCTGGGTCAGTTGGCGTTTCTGTGCGGAGCTTGCATGTTCTCCGTGTTTGCATGGGTTTCCTCCGGGTGCTCCGGTTTCCCCCATAAGTCCAAACACATGTGGTATAGGTGAATTGGGTACGCTAAATTGTCTGTAATGTATGTGTGTGGATGAGTGTGTATTTCCCAGTGATGGGTTGCAGCTGGAAGGGCATCTGCTGCGTAAAACATGCTGGATAAGTTGGCGGTGCTGTGGCGACCCCAGATTAATGTGAAGGGACTAAGCTGAAAAATAAAATTCATGAATATATATATATATATATATATATATATATATATATATATATATATATATATATATATATATATATATATATATATATATATATATATATATATATATACCATGGTCATCATCAATAACAGTATATAGTGACACTCGTGTAATACCGTGGGACAGAATGATAAAAATATGTGGAAGTTATGCAAGCCAGGCTAACAATGTTGAAGTAGAAAAATAAAAGAACCTCAGGTTTCCAGTGCTAGTTTTATCATCTTTGTGTTACCTCTGAAAATGTGGAAATTTGGAAATAGTTTTATATTCCACTACACTGACTAAAATCTCTAAATTTGTTTGGTTTAGATTTAATAGAGAATGTTTTTTTATTATTATTTTTAGGGGTTTTCACTTTTTATTGTATAGGACAGTAGAGAGTATTGACAGAAAAGCATTGGGAGCAGAGAGAAGGGAAGGATCGGCATAGGACCACGAGGCAGGAATCGAACTCGGGTCATCGTGAGCACCGGAATGCATGTGTCGACGCACTAACTACTAAACCACTGGCGCCGACGAGAATTGTTTTTAAATGAAGAATACACAAGCTGGATTCACTGGTCTGATGCACTCCTAGCACAATGTGTCTTTATTGTGCTAGTAGTGCATCTGACCAGTAAATCCAGATTGTGTAATCTTCATTTAAAGCTGCTGACTAAACTAAAAATAAACTTTTTTTTAAAACTGTTTGTCAGTGTGGATGCAAATATAGTTATCTTTATAGTAAACATGCTTTGTGTGAACAGGCCTTTAGGTCTCAGAAAAGTTGTATCAGTGCATCTTTTATATGAATTATTGACTGTTTTATTGGTTACACTTTACAATAAGGTTCTATTAGTTCATGTATTTATTAACATGAGCAAATAATGAACAATACATTAATCACAGTATTTATTTGTCTTGGTTAACATTTAATGAAAACAAAGTTGTTCGTTGTTATTTTAAAGCTCAATGTTTACTTGCATGAATTGAGATTTTAATTATGCATTATAATTGTTGAACTGATTAATAAATACTGTACAGGTATATAAATACTGTACATCAATAGTTCATTTTAGTAAATGCATTAACTAACATTAATAACATTAGAAATAACATTTATTGTAAAGTGACCATTTTAATTGTACATTCTTGTGTGGTCTTATGAGATTTACCTGTATAGACGTTTAGTTTGCCATTCTTTGAAATAGGTGAACTTATTGTATTAAGCTAATCTCACCTTTACTACTGCAGTGTTTCAGTTATTGTTCATTTCAGATGTTGCTTTTAAATTGCTTCAACACAATATCTCAGGTTCTGACCAAGCAACGAGCATTTCCTTCCCCCACCCTGTGTGTTGGTGACTTGACCTGCCAGATCAATAGGTTGTTTAAAATCTCATAGCTCAGAATTTAGGCACACACAGTCAGCAACCCCCAACAGGAGAGCTGCAGGTTATTGATAAGCCCCGTCCTCCCACAATCCTTTTCTGTATCTAATCACTGCAACTGCCTGAGTGTGGATCCAAACCATTGTGTGTTACACAAATATGCCTTAATTATTGTTTCATAGTCTAGCTCAGATTTGTGGCAATGTGCTGATGCATTTTTGCAGTCTTACCAGTTAGGCATGGGATGATAGCCGTTTTCAAGGTATACTGCAGTTTGGAAGTTAAGATTTAGAACTGGCAAAATTTTCTGCTATACCGTTCCTATGGTAAATGTAAGATATCTTATTTACATTTTTATTTTTTTAGCACAACAGTATCTCCTGCAGAAAAGATATCCAAAGATGCTGTTTTAAATTGTAAAGAAATCTGTTTTTG
Organism: Danio aesculapii; assembly: GCF_903798145.1. Lineage (NCBI taxonomy): Eukaryota > Metazoa > Chordata > Actinopteri > Cypriniformes > Danionidae > Danio > Danio aesculapii. Next base: position 14,888,959 of record NC_079453.1, read on the forward strand.
AAACGAATGAAGACAGCAGAAGTCAACAATTCATTTGAATTATTTAGCCTGACATGTTTACTGTTACAAAGTATAAAAAGAAAATCTTGAAGTAAAATATATTGTTTTCAAAAGGGAAAAAAGTTTTTGTTTCTTACCCAGTCATTTAAAAAAATTATTTTAGTAGTCAAAATACTGTGAAACCATGATATTTTTATCCAAGGTTACCATCATAATCTAATAGGCCCATGCCTTTTACCAGTCCTCCGGTTACTGCCTAATTTAGCATGTTACAATTGGAGTTCTGGTTGCTTGCCACTTAGTGTGTTTACATGGACAACAATATTCCCATAATAACAGTTAAGACCATACTGTGATTAAGAATATACCAAATAAACCAATGTTTGATTACCTTTAATGTTAATTGAATTATTAAATGCACAGTATTCATATTTTAGTCATATAGACATGTACACCTTAAAGGGAAAGTATTATTTATTATTTTATTTATAATATTTGTTAATTTAATTTATTTTATATATATATATATATATATTATACTTTTTATATATTATACTTTTTATATAATATTTGTTTTATTTATTTATATCTATTTTATTCATAATATTTAATTTTACATTTTTATTTTATTTAAAAAAATATATTCTTATTATTTATTTATTTATATTTTTGGCATTTATTCACCCACAATTTGTTCCAAACCATCTTGAGTTCCTTTTATTTGGTAAGACAATGGAAGATATACTGGAGAATGTTGGACAAATCACTTCTATAGTATTTTTTTTCTCTTACTGTGGATGTCAATGGCTGCTTTTTTTTTTTTGTGAACACATTTGAGTATCTTGTTTAACGGTAGAAAATAATTAATAAACATCTAGATTTAATGGGGGAAAATGGTGAGGAGATTTTAACTTTTTAATTTTGGTTGAACTATTCGTGAAGGCTGGGTGTGCTGGTGCACTAAATGTTTTTTAAATCTTTTTTTTTTTTTTTTTTTGTTTTTTTTTAATTTCAAAATGTTAGAGACCACAAATATGAGGACCAAAAATGCTAGATTTGTCATATATATTTCTATATATGTATATTTATAGATAGATAGATGGATGGATGGATGGATGCTCCTATTCTGTGTGGTATGGTGCGTTGATGTAACAGACAGCAGAACACAACAACAGATTTGCAACCGGAGTCCCAAATGTGAACACAGGAAATCTCACAAATTCTCACCAAATTCACATTCATTCAGTTTATGCAAATTGACAATCTGATCTTCCATCTCTGCTGTCCAAACTCGTTTTACTTTTATGTTGCATCAATAAGCATTCTTATATGCTTCCATCTTCTGCAGCTCTCCTGTTGGGGGTTTCTGACTGGATATTGTTCCGTTTCACATGATGACTTCAGGGGTGATTGTCTTTAGGCCCCACCCCCACACATCAGCATTTTATTACCGTAAATATTCAACACGATTAACTTTTGTAGCCCCTTCAATGTTCTTCAGAGCAGATTAAGTCACTCTTAAAGGGACACTCCATATTTTATTTGGAAAAGTCTCCTACAATAAATGTTTTTTTTTTTTTTTTTAAACAGAATTTTATAAACCCATTCACCCTTTCATCTCTGGGGTCTGGCGGGAGCACTTTTAGCTCAGCTTAGTGTAATTAATTCATTTGGATTAGACTAATAGCATCTTACTAAAGCAAGCAAAAAGGTAACGCTTTTTTGATGGTCCATTTGAGTATTAGTAGACTATCTGCTTAATATCTGTTGATACTGCTCCTTCAACAGACATTTAACTCACTATAAGAAACTTTGCAAGAACATGTCAATTTACGCTAACCCCAACCTAACAGTCTACTTATAATCTAGTGAGAATTAGTTGGCATGTAGATGCAATGTAACTTAAATTCAACAAACAGAACATCAAAATAAAGTGTGACCAACAAAAAAAGATAACTTTTTATCTTTTTAATGTTTTAAAGCTCTTCTGTGATTGCATTGTGTACTAAGGTTGATGTGTAATGAAAATGTGCTAATTTCTAGGTTGATTTGGCTTGAAATATATTACTCTGATTATTAGGCCAGAATGAATGAACTTTGTGCCTGCTGAAGTCATAGTACAGCAACAATGATATTACACAGCACTGTTAACTACATGGGGACTATATTCAGGTGCTGCATAATAACATTGTGCCTGCTGGAGATGCTAATAGTCTATTCTGATTCAATGACTTATGCTAAACTAAGCTAAATGTGGTCCTGCAAAGCCTTGAGGTCGACTGAATGGTTTTAAAAAAATGCTAAATCTGGTTCGCTTTAGGGACCTTGTAAAAGGAGCCTAATAAAAAAAAAAGTGTAATGTTGGAAGGGGAAGTATTGGCAAAAAATCAACCAGATTATCTTGTGATGTGTGCCCAGTCTTAATTGTGCTATTACCATTGTGTAGGACTTTTTTGCCACATTTGATACACAGTGCCAACAAAATGGCAGAAATTTGTATTTGTCATCAATTGATGGAATGTATAGAATTACAAATAATTAACTGCACTTGAAGCTTTTATTATTATTTTTTTTAAATAAAAAGTGAAACCAGAATTGTATACAATACCATAAAGACAACGCACTGAAAGTCGCTAAGAGTAATTGTGAAATATCAGGCAGCATTAAGTAGAGACATGACATGCCATTATAAATCTGTGCTATAATGTAAAATGGAAACATGAAACCAATGCATGTAAACGCCTTAATTGTAATACTGTCTGATTCACAACAAAGTAATTCGATCACTGTTGTCCATGTACAGTAAACTTACCAATGATGCCTTTTTGCTACGTTCAAACTACTAATTTAAAATGAGTTTAAATGACACTATTATTGAGTGCTTTTTCAGACAACCTAATTGATTTATGTTCAGTCTACTTAAATATGTAAAAATGATTGTTAATATAATAGATTTGTGTTGGCACAACATACAGGTATTGTGGTAGTCAGCATTTTTACAGTGCTTAGTTGGGGTCAGTAGAGCTGCCCTACCTTGAATCACACTAAACTGAACTATAAATTGAACTAATTAAAACAAAAGGAGTATTCTGTAAAAGGGAAAGTGTGTGTGTAATGAAAATATTTTTAATTAAAAAAAAAAAACTGAATCATACCTGATTATCGCTTACTGGCATTTTCTTTTCAAAGCTGCTCACACAGTTCGCATTGTATAAAGCACTACAGCCATAAAAATGACTTGTCTTGACTATTACCGTTATTACCAAAACATACTTTCTCCTAATGTTTGTGTTTGTTATTCCACCTCTCTGTGTGTGTGTGTCAAAGCATCCTGATGGAGAATCAGATCCTGTCCATTTAATTAATAACAGATGTAGGTGCCTGAGAAAGGTCAGAGGTGAAATCTGCCATGGCGTGTGATGTATGTGAGCGGGTGGGGGTGGAATGAGAGAGCAGGGATCAAAGTGCAAAGGTCAAGCTGCATATTGAAACAAAGAGCCCAAGAGTTTGCCCACCTCCTTCCACTGGCCGATCAATAACTTCTGCTGCTGCAGGGACACAATACAGCACAGGGCTGATTATGCACAGGAAGTTTTCATTTAAATGAATAGCTCACCCCAAATGGAAATATACATTTTTTTGGTGACTGAGGTGTTGCATTAAACTGCGCTATGAAGGGTAAAATGCAGCCTGAAAGTAAAAGTAATTACCTCAGTGCCCTGACAACATTTACTGTTCAAGCTATTGACCATTTTGAGGGATGTAAACAAAAACAATGGTCCTAATGTATTTCCTGTTTTAAATTTAATTTCTATAGCTCCCGAGAATCCAAAAAGAGTCCCATTGATAATGTTATAATAGCTATTTTAACATTGTTATGCTTGAATTGTCTCTTTTTACAGTTATGAAATAGTTTGATAACAAGCAGGAAATGTTCATGGGCCAATGACATCAACACATTTAAATGGTCTATAACAGCACATTAGGACTACAACCCTTGATGAAGCTTCCAAATATCACCTTATTTTATCACTGTGTTCTGCAGTTGGGTCCACATTGATTTTCTTTCTGCAGTAAACTGCAATGTAGTTGTGTTTTCTTGTGTAGTGCTATTGCACATCCTTTTAGGGATAGTTCAACCCAAAATTAAACATTTTTAATTAACTTTTTAAACCTTTTGAGTTTTTTACTGTTAAACACGAACATGTTTTTAGAAAGCTGGAAACCTGTAGTAATTGACTTTCCTAAATTTTCTTTTTCCTACTATGGATCTGTGGGGTTTTCAGCTTTCTTCAAATTATATTCTTCAGTGTTCAATAGAAGTAAAACAAGTTTTGAAACCACTTAGGAGTGAGTAAATAATATTCCTCTAAGTTCACATTGTCTGAGTGTTTCTGTTTAAATGGCAGGAGTTCCTTTTAGGACAAAAGTAACACTTACTTTTATCCTACTGCTAATAGCCATACATTATTTTTCACTTCCATATGAGTTTGCAGTGCCCCCATATTAGATGTTTTATAAAATGAATGCATAATGCCAATGAAACATTCTAAATGATTCAATTTTGTACTGTTGGGTTACTTATGAAATATTTGATGGAAGTCAAATGGAAAATTAAAATTGATTTATATTTAAATTTTTTGCAAAGATAAAGGACGCAATGTTGAGCTAACATAATAACAAGGTCATAGTCATATTTCATATAAACAATAGTAAGCCAGTAAATACAGAATATGTTGTTACTTTTGACCCAACCATGTGTTCATTTTTGTATACTTGTATACGTGCAATTTGAATTATTATTATTTTTTTATTATTTTAAATATTTTGAAGGTGTTCTTTTGTAATTTCCTTTCTTCATTTTTTCATTCATAAAGGAATTCTTTGGATTTAAGTTATGCTAAACTCCTGTCCAGGTTCATCTACCATTAGAGCACTTGGAATACAGCAAAGCTGGTCAACTTTTAATTTAATGAGATTTTTTACTTGTATTTTTACTTTACTTGTATTTTTTTTACTTTAACTCAGCAGTTGTTATCTGGGAATAATACCTTGGTTATGGTTATACCCGGTTGTGATTGACCAGTCAGAATCAAGTATTGCATATAAATATGAGATACTGTAAATAATGGTTATCATAAGTGAGACTGGGTATTTATCATAATATTGTATTAAAAGTGATTGATTCGTTTTAGTTTAGAATTAGTGATAGTATTTTAGATACTTTATGTATACGTTTTAATAATTTATTATAGGTTTGGTTAAGTGACAGCTGAAGTTGTTTAAAATACCTATCCATCTATCTTATTCACAAAATAATCAATGAGGGGAAAAGTCAGACAAAACCTAAATTAATTTCTTGTTGACGTTCTCGAGGTTAGGGGTCACTTAAAATAGAATACATTGTTAATACTATTTCCCTGATGATGATGATGATATAATTGGTCACTGTATATAACTCTGTGTATTGTTGTTGTTTTCACATATTAAAACGTTAAAGAAGTATGACTTAAATATTGGCAACCTATTTATACCTATAACTGTCACTCACATTCGCTCCAATCTTTAAATAAAAAAAATCCACTTCAGAGCCTCTTAATTTGAAACCTTTTGTCGCCCTCTGGTGGTGCGACCTGCAAATAACTCTTGTCTTTTTGTTCCCTTTACAGATGCTTCAACTGTGGAGGGCCCAATCATCATGCCAAAGAATGCCAGCTGCCACCACAGCCGAAAAAGTGCCATTTTTGCCAAAGCATCTCCCACATGGTGGCCAACTGCCCAATCAAAGCACAGCAGTTGTCACCAGGATCTCAGGGCAAATCGACAACCTCAACAGGAGAAGAGGAGGACATGAGCCACACTCCCTTACCGCCCGAGAGCTCGGATTAGCTGAGGAAAGATTGTCAGGGAAACACAAGCACCAATCAAAAAGTTTCAGTGGAAAAGCTGCTTTTGAAACTAACTCAGGTTTTTCTTTTTCAAACAGCAGAAATGAATGTCAACAGCTCACTTTTGTACTTTAGTGAGGAAATTAAATTAATATTGAAAGTTGTACAAAAAAGATCACTATACTATCCATCTTTATTTATAACCATCATCATTGTCTTGGTAAAATGTAGGTAGCTCAGCTTTGGGTTTGTTTAGAGGGCAAATCTCACACAAACGTGTCAAGATTTAAATGATATTTTACGTGAAATGAAGCTTGTTTTCATTATTGTTTAGAGATCTTTTTCTTTGTTTGCAGATTTTTGTTTTATTTAGCAACTCAATGTTTTGTAAAGATTTTTTTCTTAATTGTGTTTTTAGGGGATTATATGGTACTAATTTGCAAGTATAGAATTATGACGGTTATTCACTTGATAAGCATATTTTGTAAACCCTGAATGTGTTGTTGCACAGCCCTTTGTTTCTTTTTTTGACAACATTTGGCAGAAAACTTAATTAAACCTATAGAGGTTTATTAAAAAAAACAGCACATTTTATTTTAAGTTAGTATGAAACTTCCAAAATGTGTTTTACTCAAACAACAAGAAAATTAAAACTAATAATCCAAGCTAATTTAGTTTCTTTTCTTTTTTTTTTTTTTTTGGGTGAAAATTGACAGCAAATTTGTTTTACCCTGATTAATAATGCTTACACTTCATTAATAATTAAAATGCTATTCCCTTTATTTGGGGAGAAATAATATTGTGTGTAATACTGACATGTTTTGTGAGATCTGCCCTAAAGTGTGAAGCCAATGTGAAAAAAGACTTTTATTTTCTGCCTTAGAAAAGTGTCTTCGATTTGTACTGAAACAATCAAAACGCATCATGTTTACAAATTGCAATACGTTTGGATATTACACTGGTGACATACATGTACCTTTGAATTTACACACTAGTGATATTTTGCTTTCTGATGACAAAATTATCATTGTCATCCACCAGTACATTTTAAAAAAAAATGTTCATACTTCTAGTATCTGAGACTCTGAGATTGTTCTGAACCACAGGCCAAGTGAATGTTAAGGTCGCGTTTGTGCATATGATACCTCAGCCTCTTTATATCATCAGTGGAAATACTCTGCACTGTCTTTAGTTAGTTCATAAGAAAGACACTGTGGCTTTCTTAGATTATTTAATGATTCGTAATTGTAATAAATGGCTTGCTCTTATTTAAAACCTTGGGAAATCGAGAACCTATTCCCAAATTGTGCTTGAGCCACGACAATAGCACGTTTTTATAATGATAATCTTTTTAAACGTTAAAGGAGAGTCAAATGATGTGCCAGGCTTGAGATCCTGCTTTATTTGATCTCGCTTTATTGTAAATAACTATTGTAAACTTGTTTTAAATTGCTGATATTTATTTGTAGCCACACAAACTGACCTCAAACTCAATGTGATGCTGCAGTGGGGTTTGCTCTTGAATGCAAACGGACAAATCCTTTAATTATTTTAGTTTAATAATGCTTAAACTGTAGTTTTGAGTTGACCAGAATTCGCTGTATAAACTAGGCAGAAAAATTGTGTTGCGATTGTAGTCATTTCATTCAAAGCGTACTATAAGTGGAAATTATATGAGTTTCACATATGCAATTACATGTTTAAAATCAACGTGAGGTTGAGTAATAACAATTTTAAATTTAAGTGATCTAAGGGTAATATAGCAAATAAGCCATCAAGCTTCACTTTGAGGAAAGTATTTAGCCTTGCCAAATAGAAATTGTAGTTGTGTATTTTATTTGCCGTTTTGTATGTTGTCGAACTTTTAGAAACTCAGTCAGAATCACAATCACAAAATCATTTGCCTATCATTTTAAAAGCGTATCTCCATTATACAAAGACAAAGTATGATTTTTAATTTGAGTATGATTTGAGCAGATTTGACTGTGTATGAATTGGCTCAATTAATAGGTTAAGTCACTAAAATGTAAACTAATTACAGTTTTATTTTGCAAGTAATTTTTCATATGTTTTATCCAGTGTAGACTGATTTCACTAATTAGTTACTTTTATATTTCTTTTATACTCTCCTCCAGTGCTGCAAAACCTGCAGTTTGGTTTTAATTCAAGTAAATGAATGACAAATGGTGAAACAAAGCGTGATGTGATTGGTCATTAAAAATAATGAAAGCAAAATTTACAAAAATGTGTGTGTTGGTATATTTTCATGTAAAAACATGTGTGAACAAACTATGGACATGTTTGGAAATGTTTCACATGAAAATATTCCCAAACGTTGTGATTTTTATCATGTTCCCATATGTGAAGCTCATGCATGTGATGCATGCATGTTTGTAGTTTAAAGGGTTAGTTCGCTCTAGTGTCATTCTAATAATCTGAGACATTCTTTCATCTTTAGAACAAAAAATTTAGATATTTTAGTTGAAGTCTGATACCTTTCTCATCCTCGATGGACAGCAATGGGCCCAAGACGTTCAAAGTGCAGAAAAGAAATGGAAAACATTCCATGTGACTTGATATTCCATAAGTCAAATTGTCCTTGGTAAACATGCACCATGACCTTGAACCACTGAAGTCGCATGGAATGTTTTGACACTTTTATTTCGTTCCTATTTAAAACTTTGAACATCTTGTAACCGTTACTGTCTGCAAAGGAGGAGAGTGCTCCTGGATTTCATTTAAAACAGTGTTTCTCAACCAAGTTCCTGAAGGACCACCAGCTCTGCACATTTGCCATATCCCCTTAACACACCTGACTCAGATCATCAGCTCATTAGCAGAGACTGAAAGACCTGTAATGGGTGTGACCGAGAAGTTCCAACATGCAGTGTTGGTGGTCCTCCAGGAACGTGGTTGAGAAACACTGATTTAAAATATCCAAATTGATGTTCCTAAGATGAACGAAGGTCTCGGGGGAGTAATTAATAACAGAATCCAAGCTAACCCTTTAAACCGAGATTATAGTGATATCATTTTCAAAAACATTCGCTTTTAAATCGATTTTTTTTTTTTTTTTTAAAGGTTTGCATTTTCAGTCCCCCAAAACAACAATGTAAACCATGTTCATTTTTCCGATTTTAACTTAAAATGGAGTTTTACAGCACATCGCTGCTCCCAAACTGTGTTTTACTAACCAGAGGCTTTTAGGTTTTAGTATATTATTGCATGAAAGTAGGTGTTAGAGTAGTTTAATAGGGATGGGTGGATGGGTTTCGCCTCAAGCAGCCTGTTGAAAACTTGAAGTTTTCTTTTTTTAGGGATGTGAAGGTTTCTTCATCATTGTAAAGATGGTATTTGGTGTCATGCTATTATTTTGTATCCCATTGTCATTTCAATATGTTATTGTATTTTTTTAATATCTTTATTTAAAGTGAGAACAAGATGCATAACTTGTTTTGAATCTATACAAATCTACCTCAGGGTGTGCTGAAATGTATTAAATGGACATTCCAATAAGGACATTGTCCATTTAAGTGTGTGTGTGTATGTGAGTGTGTGTTCTTTAGTTTATTTTTCTAGGTGTAATGTATTTAATTTTGGTGGTGTGATGATTTCAACTCGTATATGGATTTTTTTGTTTCACATACAGGCTAACTCACAAAAGAAGTGCAAATTTTTAGTTTTTTCTTTTGGCCTGTACTGTATACTGAGATTGTGAACTCAGGAATATTTGTTAATTAATTCTTTGGATTCTAATGAATGAAGTGGATAATCCATGTTGGTGACCTTGATTTGTTTTATTATTATTATTATAATGATTTATTTTTCACATGTGTTCTTGTTCACTGATGCTCAGGATATCAGATGCTGCACAAATATAAAGACCTACTCATGTTTCGTTAGTATTTTCTTTGGTTGTCTTGAGTTCTCATTGCAGGTGGCCAAGACCCTCTATGTTCCATTGTGTGTTTGATGAAGACGAGCATGTTTTGCGTTCTGGTGACCAAAGAATGTAGCCACATTGAATATGGCAAACAAAAAGCATGGAGCTCAGTTTATAGAGTTTCCTTTGCAATCACCATGCTGAAACCGTTTCAGAGAGAGCTAATTCATTTCAGTTTATCGTGATGAAGCATGCAAAGAATGTTGTGCCCAAAGTGTGTTTTAGTGGTAACATTTACAACTGCTTTCTAAGTGAATAAATATGTTTTTATGACTATGATGCCACTGCCTTTTTTTTTTACATTTATATTGTTTATGCTCGATATAAACCTTTTTTTTGTCACAGACACTGAAACTCAATCAGGTTGAATAAAATTTTCATTATAAAATCGAAATATAAAATACCATTTCCTATGTTCATATTTCAGGAAATCCATAGACTGCTAGGGTACAAAGATTGCTTTAGGGGCCAATTTTGATTTATAAAACAATTTACACAACACAAAATAACTAGACGCACACAATAAGATTGTGCGGTACTGATTGATCTCTCATCTTCCCCATGATTCAAGCTCAGACAAAATAAAACAAATTGCAGACAAAATAAACTTGTCTTTAAAACATTATTTAATAGCAAATGCCAAAATATTAGTTTTTTCTTTTTTTCTTTTACATGTGCTAAAGGGTATGATGTCTTGCCAAAAGCTTGGTAGATACTGATTTCCTCCTTGCTTTTCTTCAATAAAATGGATTCAGAACTCTTGCTGTTTTAACTTTTATGAATACTGTCTTGGCTACTAGTAAAACTTTTTACATCTACGCATGTATGTTTAACATGAGAAAATATAAACCTTTACTTTAGTAAACAAGTGATTTAATATGATGAAATACTGCACACTGACAAGGGAAAATCTATACTTTCACACAGAGATAAAGATGATGTTTCAAGCAAAATAGATTTAACGATTGGAATTTAATTTTGGAAACGTAGGGCAAATGAAATTTCTAAGACCACACTATAATGCATTTATTTTTATTTCACCAACCAATTCATTTTATGTTAAATATACAAAATCTACACATATCACGACAACAAGTTCACTTCGCTTTAAAAAAAGAGGGGAGAGAAGTCAAAGTCAGATTTATTGTCAATTCAACCACTTGTACAGGATATACAGACAATCAAAATTGCATTACTCTCAGACCCTAGGTGCAATCACACCACACACACACACACACACATATACAGTTGAAGTCAAAATTATTAGCCCATTTAAGCTATATTTTTTTTTCGATAGTCTACAGAACAAACCAGCATTATACAATAACATGCCTAATTACCCTAACCTGCCTAGTTAACCTATTTAACCTAGTTAAGCCTTTAAATGTTACTTTACGCTGTATAGAAGTGTCCTGAAAAAAATGTAGTAAAATATTATTTACTGTCATCATGGCAAAGATCAAATAAATTAGTCATTAGAAATGAGTTATTAAAACTATTATGCTTAGAAATGTGTTGAAAAAAAATCCATTAAACAGAAACTGGGGAAAAAAATAAACAGGGGGGCTAATAATTCAGGGGGTTTAATAATTCTGAATTCAACTATATATATATATATATATATATATATATATATATATATATATATATATATATATATATATATATATATATATATAATTTGCAATATATATAATATTAATGCAAAAAGTACAATTATTTATTTTTTTTACAATAAATACAATTGCACATTTAATCTAAAAATATAAGTAAAAAATGTAAACAATTACACGTAAGGGCACATGGCAAGGAGTGCAATCCAGAGATGTGCAGTTGCAAAACAGTATATAGTGCAAAAAGTACAGTATGATGCAAAACAGTATATAGTGCAAAAAGCTTGTAAATATGATAAATATGAAGGTTATTTATGAAATAATGAAGTGCAGATACGTCATTTATAACTAGCTCTACAATATATAAGAAGAGTAAATTTTGATTTCATCCCGAAGTTAAGTTAACATTTCTATCATTTGTATTCAACAATGATCCACAAAATTTCTGTTAAAATACCATGTGTTACTGCGATAAAATGTTTCGATCACCCATCTAGTAAAAAGCTTAAATAACAGAGAGATCATCACTGCACTAAAAACTGTAACAGTATTTAATAGTTGCACTAAATAGTTTAAATAAAGATGCATACAGTGGTAGCATTCATAGACTGTTTTAAATCTGGGGTCACCACAGCGGAATGAACCACCAACTTATCCAACATATGTATTACGCAGCGGATGCCCTTCCAGCTGCAACCCATCACTGTGAAACATCCTAACACACTCATTTACACACATACATAATTTTAGCTTACCCAATTCACATGTTTTTGGACTAGTGGGGGAAACTGGAGTACCCGGAGGAAACCCACGCAAACACAGGGAGAACATGCAAACTCCACACAGAAACGCCAACTGACCAAGACGAAGCTCGAACCAGCGACCTTCTTGCTGTGAGGCGAATGTGCTACCTACTGCGCCACCGTGCAGCCACCATTAACTTTCATAGAAGCAAAATAATAATAATAATACTTTGGATGTTTATAGAAAATAGCAATAGCAATAGTATCAATGTTTCTAACAAGGCCACAGAAGAACACTTATCGCATGCATTGTGGTGTTTGCTTCATTTCTGAATAACTGTGCAATGTTAAATTAGTTGACTAAATGATTCAAGTGATTCATAAAATTTGTAATGGAGTTACAACCAAATTTTTTTTAATGCACTAAAATCAATAATAAGCAATTTGCTAATTTTCTTTAATATTTATTTATTGACAAAAGTACAAAGAAAAGAGTGTATTTAAGTGAGCAAATGAAATGTATTCTGAAAATATAAACACATTTTGATTTTCATGCCTGCAACACATTCCACAAAAGTTGGAACAGAGGCAAATTAAAAACGAAATTATTCTAATGAAAGTCTTTGCAAGTAAAGTAGGTTTACCATGGCTCATTATTTTGTGCCAAAAGTCATGTGAGAAATGCCAACTAAATTGAAAAATCGCATTCATTAATGCATATCATATTTAACATTTAGTTAAGCATACACTCAATATATCACATAGCGGTATGATGCATGAATACGCTAATTATTCTCTTTATTCTCTATTTCCACCTGGGGATACTCATCCCGAGGTCCCCAGAGACTATGCAGTGCCACTGATGTGATTCAAGACTAGTGAAGAGATGATCCCAAGGTTTTCACGGTCCCAGCCCAGGCCGTATCCTGAGCAGCTGCTGTGGTGGTCAAGGAGGAGTAGAGAGCATGAGTCTGATTCCTGTAAAACTCCAGGGACAGACAAGTCTTCGCTGACGTCCAGCTTCTCCAGCCTCCAGCGCCTAGACTGCAGCTCTGCACAAGACGTTTGGCCATAGGAGAAATGGTCATGCCAAACTGAGCCTGGTTTACCTCAAGGTTTTTTATCTTTCACTTTCGCCAATTGGTGAAGTTTTTTCCTCACCGCCGTTGCCACTGGCTTTCATGGTTCGGGGCCTGTAGAGCTGCTCATCAATGGATTTCAAGGGCGTAGATTTGCTCTTGATATTGATGGGGACATACATCCCTAGAGCGCATGTATTGAACAGCACAAAATTTGTTTTGTGCTTTTAAAAACATTTAAACACTTAATAATACAAATAAAAGCGACGTGGTGGCCCAGTGGGTAGCGAAGAAGGTCACAGGTTCGAGCCTCGGCTGGGTCAGTTGACATTTCTGTGTGGAGTTTGCATGCATGGGGTTCCTCCGGGTTCTCCGGTTTCCCCCACAAGTCCAAAGACATGCAGTACAGGTGAATTGCGTAAGGTAAATTGTCCGTAGTGTATGTGTGTGAATGAGAGTATATGGGTGTTTCCCAGTGATGGGTTGCGGCTGGAAGGGCATCCGCTGCGTAAAATAACAAACATGTGCTGGATAAGTTGGCGGTTCATTCCGCTGTGGCAACCCCAGATTAATAAAGGGACTAAGCTGAAAAGAAAATGAATAATGCAAATAACAATTAATGAAGCACGTCCTATGCTGCAAAAGTCAATTTACATGATTTTACTGTAATCTGGCTTTGAGGAGGTATGAAAGTATAGAAATTTAGAGAGGTGTGTGAGGCAATTTAACTGTTTTATCCATATTATCTATAATATACCAATATGTCTATGGATTGAACCCTTTGAGCACATCTAGGTTACTATGAGATGACTAAGCATTATTTTATTTCGAAGGCGATTCAATTATTGATGGGGACATTTCAGTAATTGGTGGATATTGGTGGGGATTTGCTGGATTTGCTCTTCAGTGTGTGGACTTTCAGCAGTGAATATTAAACTACACTGACCTAAACTAAACTGAACTTAAACTCTATAAACTGGACTGACACTGTTTCAATTCACTATAATCTTCTATGTGAAGCTGCTTTGACACAATCTACATTGTAAAAGCGCTATAGAAATAAAGATGAATTGAATTGAATAATATTGTGAAAAATCTCAATCTTTATAAAAAAGACAGAAACCCTCAGCTAAATGTGCTCTACATTTGAGCCTCACATGGCACTGCATGAAAATGTTGGACTGTTAAATAAAATCAGATGAACTTCAGCAAAACCACTGCAAGTGAACACAGTCTGCTGCTACATTAAGAAGTGCCTCTTGACTTGATGTTGATGGTGAAAGCCGTACATTAGTTGTGTGCAGCAGTGATGCTGCTGGTTCTCAGGGTCAGAGCTGATCTCAGATCATCAAGAAGACAGTTGGGCTCAGAAAAGGCCACATTTCAGCTTGTTTCTGGGAAAACAGACATTGAGATCCTTGTCTCCAATCTGAAAAAGACCAACCAGACCTTCATGAGCAACAAATGTAAAAGTAAACTTCTGTCATGGTTTGAGGCAGAGTACCAGTAGAGTAAACCGTACCATTTGTGCACAAGTACCATTGATATATGGAGGCATATTCTGGCAGAACACAGAGCCATAAACGACCATCAGGATGATGTATTTTATGGTAGGTATATGGCTTGTTCCATTTCATGGTGTTTTGAATGTATTGTTGTGTTTGATTTCTTTTCTCCCTCTCTCTTTCTGTTATCTGTTTCTCAGCTAGGTGTGGAGGAGAGGAGGTTGATTAATTGCACCTGCTGCTCATTGCCTTGCAAGTTTAAAAGCTGACCAGTTGCAAGCCACATAGAAGCTTGCTTCCAGAGTGTCTTGCTTCTGCCTAGTTGTGGTGGTCAAGTGTGCTGTTGCTGATAACTTAAAGAAGTAAAAAAAAAAAAAAAAAAAAAATTCTAAAGTGTTTGAAACCACTTAAATTCTGCGTTTTAAACTTACCTTTGTGTTTGGAAGCTGTAGGGAGGTGGGTGCCATTTTTATTTCTGAAATTTAGTTTTTCCTCTAAGTTTAGTTAGAAGGTTGGTGTACATTTCTGTTGTTAATTTATTTTACTTTGTCTCTTTAGACAGTTTTACTCCCCAACTAGCTAGTGTACTTGTTCTTTTGGTATTTCCGTCTCCTAAAGCTTTTTTTTAATTTTTAAATGTATTCATTAAATTAAATTGGTGTCAGGAAGGCAGGGGACTGATCCACACTCACCCCACCAACTTTAGACTTTTTACTGTTGCTTACACTCCTCGACTCTTAACATCTGGAATGTAACAGACAATTTGAGAGTCTCATTCTGCAAAAGCTTTACAAGCTTTTTTTGCTTGCGAAACTTAATTTATATAAAGAATTTCCAGATGATAAAACAATGTGTTAAAAGGACAGTTGATATAAGCCACAGCCAAATCACCCTGCAGGCTAAGACCTGTTACTCACTGAAGCTGATCCTGGTCAGTACCTGGATGGAAGACCACATCGGAACAACTAGGTTGCTTTTGGAAGTGGTGTAGTGAGGCCAGCAGGGGGGTGTTTGACCTGCAGTCTGTAAGTCCTAATACCCCAGTAAAGTGAAGAGAACACTTTACTGTCAGTGAGTGCTGTCTTTCGAATGAGATGTTGAATCGAAATCCTGACTCTCTCTGTGGTCATTAAAAATCCCATGGCACTTCTCGTAAAGAGTAGGGCTGTAACCCGGGTGTCCTGGCCAAATCCAACCATGGCCTCCCAATAATCCCCATCCACTGAATTGGCTCTATCACTGTCTCTCCACTCCATCTAAGTGTGGTGTGCTTATGATCAAGTGAAGATTGGGGGGAGGGGGTTGCTTATGATCACACAAAGTGAAGACAAGGGTGGTGATGTTAAAGGTGGGGTGGGTTCACGCTGTGGTGCACACCCTGCATACAAGTCCACTATGCCACTGTCCATAGCTAATATGTGGTGAGTGAATAAGTGCCATTGTCCTGTGGCTGTTGTCGCATCACTCAAGTGGATGCTGAACACTGGTGGTGGTGTGAAGAGACCCTTCCTCCTTGATTGTGAAGCGCTTTGTGTAACACAATAAAGACATACACAATAATATAAATACACATAACATGAAATTATGTTGAACATTCATCTGTCCCAATTTTTTTGGGAGTGTGTTGCAGGCATCAAATGAAAATTTGTCAATATTTCCAGAACACAGTTCATTTACTCACTGAAAACACTGAAATTGTTTTACTTTGTGCTTTTGACAATTAAATAAAAGTTAAAGAAAACCAGCAAAATTGCTTTTCTTATGATAAAAATATGTACATTGATAGTTATACTTTGTATTACATCATATTTGCAATTACTTCATAACGATAGTGAACTTAAATATTTATCTGAATGAAATATAGGCTATACTAATAGAAAGTAATTTGTCACATTTTGCATGTTTCTGTGATTTTTTTAAAATTCTTTTCAGATTTGTTTTCCCAGTTTAGTTATTTTTTTATTTGACTTTTTGTTTGTTTATATAGCTACAAATTTCTGATGTTTCCTCCACATGCTGTTCTTTACAAGGTAGCTTCACGCTGAATTCTGAATAACAATTAGCACATAATATATGGCTATAATTAACGCCATACATGACTTTATAATTTATAATATAAATTAATTTATTAATATAACCTTGAGGATATACTGTCATCTTTCTGAGATGACATGACCGAGACAACATTTTATATTTATAATAAATGTTGACGGCCTAAGCAGTATCTTGGCAGAAACTACCGTTACCATGGTAAATTTTGCTCCGAGTGTGATGTGAATGACAGAATACGGTTGATGTGTTGTTTGAGAAAGAGAGAGGGCGGTGTTTCTACTTTTAGCTGCACTTCCCAATTTTATAAGACCGGCAAAGGGTGCGCGCTTGAGGAATCTTCGACGCGGACGCGACATACAAAAATGCGAGTGCGCGCACGGGCACGCGCTCACGAACATACATACACACACAGCTGCGAGAAAAGAGAAAGCGAGAGAGTCGAGGAGTGTGTGCGGCGGCCTCGCGCTTATAATGGCTGCCAGAAAAAGCAGAGCTGAGGAAAATCGGTTACATTGGGAATAAGATTCGTGCACAGGTAAATGTTTCTCGTGTTTGTGTGTGTGGTTGCAGTGGGACTCTTTGTCTGAGCATGTGTGTCGAGCTGCTGCGCAGGTGCATGTGTTGTTCCTGGGAGGGTTTTTGGTTACGAAATCTACCTTTATTGTTAATGTCACAATAACATATAAGCACCGTGCATATCATCTTTCGTGTTGTGGGCTATTGCAACGTGTACTGTTAAAGCTGGACAGTGATATGCAGCTGGAGAGCGGAAAACAGCGGCGCTGTGGCCGAAACGGACAAAACCAACAGGCCTTTAACACCGCAAAAGCACATGACTGCATTACAAACACAACACGCGATTGTATTCCTGCGATTTCTGCTCATGTGCTTCGTTGTTCTTAGTCTAGCAGTTGAAACAGTGAGTGTGCAATGTTTTCTTTGCCCTTTGATCGCTGTTTCCTCATGTCAAGCAGCTTCCGCACACACGTGTTGGCAGCGCAGTCGCGTTTGTTTACCATTTACGCTAACGGCGTTTTAAAATGTTTCAGGACCCCCTGTTCGTGAAACCTCTTTTTACAGAATCTGTCACCCTGTTTTTGTACATTTGTGAGTATTGCCTAAATATGTGGTACTTTTATGTTTCTGAGAACAACTATGTAGAAATGCTAAATTCAAAATTTGAGTTTGTGGCATTACTTATGAGTGTACGTTTTTGTCCAATCAAATGGCTTTTGGAATGTAATGCCCCTCCCCCTAAATTCAACTCTTCACTATTACTGTTAACTTTAAATAATGGTAAAAAAAAAAAGTAATAATAATATGTCCCTCCCTACTTTGTTAGCACAGGAAAGAAAATTACACGTTACAGAGAATAGTAATCAAATTGATCAGTTTTAATTTTATTTGACAATGAGATGGTCATATGTCTAAACAATTTTAACTTGAACATTTGAATTATGTGTAGTGTTGAGACCAACACCTGAATGGATACTGCACGAGTAGTATTAATGATGATAATAATAATAATAATCAAATTAAGTATTGTCCCTTATAAATTCAAAATTGACAGTAGTTTAGAGTAGCAGGAGAGTGAGTTGAGATCCAGATGTAAATGGACTATAGCTAGTGTTTTTCAGCCAATGATGAACTTCCGGTAAAGGCTTTATGTGGCGATTTTTCTATTTCATAATATTTTTCTTACAGCATCTATGTTGTAATGTAATTCAAATGTATTCAGTTAAATGGATTTAGGCATCCATTTGGTTGTTAAAGCATAAACATTAATGCATTGGCACCGTTATTAGCAGCAGGCTAGCGCAGAAATTCCATTGAAAACACTAGGGTAAAATTTATTTCCATATTTTAAAGACATGCAGCAGAAAAATATAAATTAATGCAGTTCTTCTTGTTTGGTCTGATACACGCTTTATATCATATCTCAGCCAGGCAGTGAAGATCGATGTTTTTTCAAAGAAATCAGATCTTAAACACTGCAATTTTTGTATGGGATGACAATTAACCATAAACCCTGGGGCTTGCTGATTGAAATTAAAAGGCTGTGTGTGTGTGTGTGTATAGCCCATTGTTGAATAAAAACTAGCAGAACTTTGTTACATTTGGTAAGATAAATTTAAACCGAAGTACAATTAGTAATAAAAGTACACACACATAATATTTAACAGAAATGCAGTAAAACTGTAAAAATTCAAATAAAACATTAGCGCAATGCTCTCAAACGCAATTCCTGGAGGGCCGCAGCTCTGCATTGTTTAGCTCCAACCACCTCCAACTCACACCTGCTAAATAGTTTCCAGTAGTCTCGAACACCTTGGTTAGTTGGATCAGCTGTATTTGATAAGGGTTGAAGCAAAACAAGGCAGAGCTGCGGCCCTCCAGGAATTGCATTTGAGACCATTGCGCTAAAGTTTTATGTAAAATATCCCAAATTTCTGCCAGTGGTTTTACATGGTGTTACTACAGTAAAACTGTGGTAATTGGTGTTTTGTGGAATGAAGTCTTCTAACCTGATCTTTGTTCCACGATGATTCCGCTGTTCTTCTTGTTGCAGAGAATGACAGAGTGAACAAACTAAGCAGCGGTCATATAAATGACTTGTCTAGTGAAATGCATTCTTTCAAACTTGTACAACATTGATGAAGTAGCACTGTATTGTTAAGCTTTTATGTGCTCTGTGTAATAGGGTTGCACAATATGGGATAATATGCGATGTTGATGACTGATAAATATTGCAATAGTATTTTTTTCTAAATATCTATTTAATGATCATACTAAAATAAACTGATAATAGACATTTAACTAATTTAGTTGAATCCAAATTTAGGCTAAATAAACAACTCAATGTGCAAGCATTTTGACTAAAAGAACACTCCACTTTTTTGAGCATGATTTCAGTTTGCAACTCGCATACAATTAAGCAGTTGGTTTTTCACATTTTTGAATTTATTCTGACAAACTCTAGGTCTGGTGGGAGCACTTTTAGCTTAGCTTAGCATATATAATTGAATCAGAGTAGACTCTTAGCATCTTGCTAATAGATGATCAAAGAGTTTAGATAATTGTCCTATTTAAAACTTTACACTTCTGTAGATGTATCATTTATTAAGACTGACAAAGAAACGTAAAGTTGCTGTTTTCTAAGTCAATATGGCTATGAAATTTACTTTCGTTTTAGCGTAATAATTAAGGAACTTTGCTGATGTATCATGGTTGTAGTAGTACAGGGCATACAGTATAGTATGCACTGGAAGTTATATGCATGGATCACCTTTTACAAATCCTTAAGGAAAGAAAGGTTTTTGCTTTGCTCAATTTCAATAAAAAAAACAAAAAAACAAACAAAAACATTTCTTTGACTACTGAATTTATTTGTTAAGAATTTCTTTTTTCAATAAATAAAAATCCCAGATTCTTAATCACTAGTTAAAAAGATAGTTTAGATGAACTAAGATCACAATTAGGAATGGTATTACGACTTACAATCAAATTACATTCAGTTTTACTATATTTAAAGATATAAATTGCTTAGTTAAATATATCAAAATGCCATCTGCATAAAAACGAAACAAAAAAGAGGGTGACAATCTATACAAGTCAATAAGTCTAGATCGACTGATGAATGGATAGATTAATAGATGGAAACCTGTGACCACCAACATTGATAGTAGGAAATACAAATACTACGGAAGTCAATAGTCACAGGTTTCTTCAAAATATCTTCATAATAGAAGAAAGAAAGTGAAAAAAAGACAGTGGTTATGGTGTAACACGTGTTTAAAGGCAGATTGTGTTTGTTTAATTGGTGTCCAACAGTGTGTGGCTTAATTTTAACACCCTTTTACAACTAACCCCGCTGTGTCATGTTTTCCTCAACTGGCTGGCAGTCAGTTTTTATTTTATTTTATTTATTTATTTATTTATTTATTTATTTATTAATTAATTAATTTTTTTTTTACGTCGATCAAAATGGTTTCTTCTTTTAGCCTAGATAACGGTAATCACAACAATATAAATTTTTGGGTTCATAATTTCAGACTATTATAGATTATAATAAAAAATATTTTTATGCTGCAAAAATGGTTTCTCCTGTGTTTCTCATCCAAATTTCGCTGAAATTTTTCAATAATTGGCAGGAAGATGTCAATTCAACACTGATGAAAACGTCAGAAGCATGCCATGGTTAACCTTGAGCAAATACTTTAAAAATCTGTGTTACATTTAACCTCACGTTACTTTGTGCCCTGTGCTCCCCTTGTGTTCATACTGTTATCTTTAGAATGGAACCTAAATACACAAACCCAAAACCAGTTTTCTGATTTGATTTGTGACAGAACTTACTAAATGTCCTAATCAATGGTAAATGCTGAGCTAAACTTGTTTGTGCATACTCTACATGTGATGGCCATTTTTATCAGTTGAGAACTCCTCCAGTAGTTCAGCTGAACTATACCAGTGTACAATTGGAAGTGTACCGAAACCCACTGTTTCATTAGTCTCTGTGTGTAGATGAGCGCTTGAAAGGAGCACAATGCCTCTAAAACACTGCCTCTTGTGTTAATTTTGCATGGAAACTGCAGTAAAGGTGCAGTTTTTTTTGTTTACTTTTTTCCAGCTTTGCAGAAATGGAAGTTCTAGGCCACAAGGTCATTTCCAGTTATGCTAGTGTTGGTTCTAACACACGGTATGGTGTTTTGCTTGTTTCTCTTTGAGATAAAGCCTACTGTTGTATTATCTGGAACAGCCAGACTATTGACAAGTCTGTTTCATTACATAATGTCTTGCCAAACACCACCCACTACATAGAGTGAAGCTGATATCTGACCCAAATGTAAAGCAACCAACCACTGTTTGCTGACATAACGGTGTTTGAGCGATCAACAATAAAGAAATAGTTAGAAAATGCTTATGGTTGGGATCAAGGAAAGCCCATTTACCATATTTGTAATTGTTTGCCCCTAATTACCTAAAAAAACTGAATATCTTACGAAATTTAGTGCTAGGAACCCCACAAATGTTGATGAATTCTGTGATTAGTTTATCTTCATAGGCTGATTATATTATTAAACAATTTGATTTCCTGACAGACTGTAGAAGAATCAAAAGCACTCTGTTGTGTAGCGGTCAGCCAATGAGAGTGGAATCTTGCCAATTTAGAGTACAATATGTATTAGACAGTCTGTCTGAGTTTGAGACTAATTGTTATATAACAGGAGAAACCTGATACAACAGCTTGCTGCTCTAATGGGTGATAGGAAATCAAGACTGCAGATGATAAAACCAAATTGGAACCACAGTGCTGATGGAATAGTGTTGCAAGCTTGCAATGGCGAATACTTTTCTACTTTGGAGGAAAGAATATGGTTGATACAAATTTGCCAATAATGGATTTCATATGATAGGTTTTAACTATGTGTTCTACTATCTATATAAAATGTACATGTCTTCTTGGGTTCAGTTTTCATTAAGTTTTCTAGCAAAGATAGAAATGTATTTTTTTTTAAGCTTTGAAGATTTTTTTTTATTTTTTTTTGGTTTAGATTTTTTTTTTACTAATCTTTCACATTAAAAATGCTCTAATACAGAAACAGAATGTACTGAGATAAACTATTTTAATCTAATTGTAAATTGTCAAATTTTCTACACACAATTCTTGATTGATTGTGCATTTTTGATTTGATATATTTAACGAATTCTATAGATGTTACACTATTATAGTCCCCAGCATAAATTTGTACTCCCTAACAATTTATTTTCTGAAAACATCCATCTCTTGTAGGGGTGTTAAATTGAATTGTTTCTTCAGTGCACAACGATGCAGTCAAGGACAATTCGGTATCGGTTCAGTAATAGTTCCTAACCGGTTATTACGTACTGACATTTATCTCGTATGCACTGTGTCATGGTAGAATACTATGGCGGGAGATGAGTGTGAGTGATTAAAATGCAGAAACTCTGCACAGTAGGCTTGGGCGGTATCCAAATTTTGATACCGTCAAACCTCCTCCCTATTTTACCTTGGTATCCGGTATTACCATGCATAATAAAAAAAATATGATGTAAGACTCAGACAGCGTCACCAAACTGTTGGCTTGTGCCTAAACCATTCAGAAACTGAATACCGTATATGCGAACTTAGGTCTGCGGTCACCTGTTTGTCTTGTTCGTATTAAAGATCTGTGCGTGCTCGCTCAATCGGGAGCGATATTGTTAGACTGCTCCCGTTCAAATTACACCAGAGTAACTGACCACTCCCGCACTTTATTTGTCTTGTTTAATACGAACAAGACAAACAGGTGACCGCAGACCTAAGTTCGCATATACGGTATTCAGTTTCTGAATGGTTTAGGCACAAGCCAACAGTTTGGTGACGCTGTCTGAGTCTTACATCATATTTTTTTATTATGCATGGTAATACCGGATACCAAGGTAAAATAGGGAGGAGGTTTGACGGTATCAAAATTTGGATACCGCCCAAGCCTACTGTGCAGAGTTTCTGCATTTTAATCACTCACACTCATCTCCCGCCATAGTATTCTACCATGACACAGTGCATACGAGATAAATGTCAGTACGTAATAACCGGTTAGGAACTATTACTGAACCAGAGTAACTGACCACTCCCGCACTTTATTTGGAAAATTATTCCTGCATCGCAAGAAATCTGGTCAGGTCCTGCAGTACAGCAGCGGGAATGCAGACCTCTAGTTCGTATTTACCACGTCTCCCTTCTCGTTCGGTCGAAACCCGAAATACTGCTGAGGTTGTGTTCTTTTTCGAGACCAGGTCACTTGGTGTGTGACTCGCCATCTTGCCTCATCTCTCTCCTCCACACTGTCCCGTGATGACAATCACGCATACGCATTTTTTGGCATTAAATAAATGATATTTAATATTTAATACTTGTCTCCTATATAAGTGCATTGTTTTTTATGACCGTATAAGGTATTGAAACTGACACCGTTGCTATTTTTTAGATCCCACGGTATACCATATTACTGTATTAACGCCCAAGCCTACTGCACAGTTCACTGCGTGTGTTTGCTGGACAGTCTTTCTCTGGCAGTGAAGTTACAACAGAAGCCCCTATTTCACTGCTGTGGAAAAATTGAAAGTAAACTCCATTTCTCTCTCTTTCTCACTGTGGACCTTTGACCTGCTGGCGTGATGCTTCCTCTCCTCTCGGCTGTTATAGCGATACTTGTGGATCCAGACTCGAGTGTGTATGCAGAGCGAGGTTTCTCCACTGCGATCAGCTGTGATCGCCGCTGCTGTTTATCAGTGTCACTCGTTGGTCACCTTTCTGTTGAGCATGTGACCAATCATAGGCATTTAACAACTCGCTTTAAAAAGCAAGCGGGATAATATTTACGCTTGTTTATTTGCTATAAACACTCATGCTGTTCTGTGCGTGTACTTGAGTTTTGTTTGATACATACAAAAAGAGTGTTTTCTTTGAGCAGGTAAAATTAAAGGTACAGTTCATATATCTGACTGTTTGTATTAAAGGACAAGATTGTATTACAAATACATATTAAATGTATTTAAAAATTATATATTTTAATACAAGAATTCTTGTGCTGTGAAGTAAAATATAAAATGGTGTATGCAAAGCATCGTCGATGTACCAAATCTATGGCATGATAATCGTAACCGAACCGTGAGACTAGTGTAGGTTCATACCTCTAATCTCTTGATTTAACAGATACTTTTTATTGACCTTATTTTGGGATGTGGAAGTGCGCTTATTTTTGCAATTGTTTTAGAACTTCAGATTCAATTGCCTATAAGAGAGATGACGAGGAATGGAAATGGTAGAAAACCATTAGACTACTTGCTCTACAAACAAGTGTGTTTATGACTATACACAAAAAAAGAAGAATATCATAAGAAAATATCAGTTTGCAACATAAAGCAGCAGAATAAGCTGTTTTTAACATCTATAAATCAATGGAAGTGAAAGAGACTGGAAGTCTTGAGCCAAAAAAATTCCAATGGCTGCGCCCACTCGCACGTGAAGAATAAGGTCAATACAATGAGATATTTCTGAAAATCTGTTTTATTGGTTTTACATTTGATAAGTCAGTGTGAAAACAAAAATTGGAACCAATCTAACACAATTATTATCTATTGTCATGCTGTAAAAATGACTACACAATGAATATGTCAGGAGAAAATGTAAAGTAGAATTGAATGAAAAGGGAAATTCCAGAAGGTTGTAAATGATATAAAATTTACGTGACAAGATTCCAGCGACAAGAAATTCGACTGTCTGCGCTAAATGCATCGCAACTTCACAGAATCATTTAAGTACCAGCCATTCACTCTCGACAATATGGTAAAGGATTTTAATCTGAAATATATTAAACACCTTTAACATTATTAATAGGCTACTGGGTGACTGATGTTGTTTGTTTGCACAGTTCTGACTTTCATTTTCAAACTGTCTGCTAGTTATTTTATTTTCAAGATCTGAGATGAACTATCTTCTGGTTCTTTCAGTAAATGGCTATAAATGTCATGTAAAATGGCATTTAAACTCGCACTGGTAGCATTTAAGATGGAATAAAGCCCATAATCTGTACCTGAGGTGATCGTTGTCATACCAGTTTATGCTGTTGTTCTGCCGCGACATTGCGGAAATAGAGAGCATTTGTAAAATAGAAATTTTGTGCATTGCCCTCGCGTATGGTAAAGTCTAGATAGGATAGAGCTGCGGATACGCACAACAATTTAGCATCTTTTTTTGTGACACTGTATGTCAATAATTAAGATTTTTACAGTACTGTGATGGGTTTAGGGTTGGGTGGGGGTAGGCGTTAATGAAATACAAATTATTGGGTAATTTAATAAAATAACAAATAATACTCTGTACAATTACTGTTTTTACATTACTATGATGGTTGGTGTAGGAGTAGACGTTAATAAAATATAATAAATGGGAAATTTAAAAAAATAATATAAATAATTCTTGTTAACTTCCGGCCACAACCTTGTCTGATCTAGCAACACCGGTCACATATGCTTAGGATAAAAACTCCAATTAAAATGGAAAAGATACCTTTTAACATTTGTTGTTTGTACATGGTGCAATGTTAATTGGTATGACTCTTGTTTAAATCCACTAATATTTACAGAGAAATGGATAAGAAAACCCATTTAAAAAGGGGAGAATTTATGTTGGCCACTGCATATATATTGGGAAGTCCTCTGGCCACAAATACTGTAGGAAAAAGTCTAATATTGTGACGGCCCCAGTTATTGTGTTTTGTGTCATGTCAGGTGAGGAAGAAGAGGATGGTGAGCAGTCAGGCCAAGTACGAGCTGATCCAGGAGGTGGGCCGGGGCAGTTACGGTGTGGTGTACGAGGCGGTTGTACGGCAAACGGGTGCTCGCGTGGCTGTGAAGAAGATCCGCTGTCACTCCCCAGAGAACGTAGAGCTGGCCTTGAGGGAATTCTGGGCCCTGAGCAGCATCCAGAGTCAGCATCCCAACGTCATCCACCTGGAGGAGTGTGTTCTCCAGAGAGATGCTCTTGCCCAGAGAATGAGCCATGGCTCCAGCTCCTCACTCTATCTCGAGGTAGGTTTTGTGCCCCACAGCAAGGCGAACACCAGTCCATCATTTTTAAGTTTACATTGTTTATTAGACACCAATCAAAGAGGAATTGAAATTGGAAACCATTACTACTTACTAGTTGTAACTGTTTGGACACATTGATAATACTGTAGGACGTCAATAAGTATGATATGTCCTAAATTCGTTGAGAGCGGTAACTGATTAGACATTTATCATTTATTGTAAATCATTTATTGTCTGCTTGCTAGTACTTGGTTAAGTGCCTTCAGTATTTTTCCAGAAAGCCAAAAGTGGTTAAAAAAGGAAAATGTATCTGACAGACAGTAGTTGTTGGCTTAAAAATAGGGATGTGAAAAAAATGCAGAAACCGTGCTTGTCATGGGTTGGTCATAACAAAAATCATTAAATCATTAAAACCAAAATAAAACATAGGAAACTTAAAAAGACAACTTGAACTTAGCCAATGCAACATTTCTGATTTAATTTAGTTAGTTTGATCTACTAAAAGTGCCTCAAATTTAAACATGAACCACCTCAAGCAGATTTCAGTAAATAGAAGTTGAATAATTTCAGCCAGACACTAATATTTTTAAGAATATATGGACTAGTATAAAGGGCGACACGGTTGCTCAGTGGTTGGCATTGTTGCCTCACAGCAAGAAGGTCGCTGGTTCGAGCCCCGAACTAAAAATAAATGGCTTTTTATTGAAGGTTGTCACAAACTGTACAGAAATACAGATTTTAATGTTCTGCTTATTGGCCATTTAATTTCTGCTGTGTGCATGAACCAAGCTAATAAAACGTTTCCAGTAATATTAATTAATTGCATGATGTATATTAACACTACATGGCAAAAAAGCTTTTCTTACCTAGAGTTTTTGTTTTGTTTCTAGTTCAAATGTATAGAAATTCTTAAATCAAGAAGCATTTCTAGAAAGGCAAAACATATTTTCTTATTTTTCCACGAAACAAGCAAAATAATCTACCAATAGGGTAAGCAAGTTATCTTTTACCCTTATCTAAACTTTGAGATTTTCCTTTTTTAAAAAAAAACAAAAAAAAACAAGCTAGCGTTAGCCGCAAGGGCCAATTTTCATCGGTTGCCCCTGCCAGATTTTAAAAAGGCAACCTAAAATAAAAAAACCCACTTTACACATACAATAACAGTAAAGTTACATGCATCAAAAAGACAAAACGTATAAGAATTTCATAAAAAGCTGGAGAAAAGAATTACACATCATTACAAACTTGATTTGCTTTTAGCCATTTCTTTAACTTGTATTTAAATGTTGAGTAATTTGTAATGCCCCTTAAATCAATAGGAAGTGTGTTCCAGAAATGACTGGCTCTAACTGAAAAGTCTGACATGCAAAAGTTGTACATCTTAATTGCACATTGAGCATTTCCAAGCAAAATAATCTGCCACTAAATTTTGACATTTATGAAAACAAGAAAATATTTTTTTGCTTATCTATAAAATGCTTCTTGATTTAAGTATGAAAATAAGTGTCACGTAACATGGGATCAATGTCATTTGTAGTTTATGCTGTTGTTTTGCCACAACGTTACCAACATCGTAGATGGTTAGGACAAACTCTTTTTAACATTAAAATAAATACCTTTTATCATGTGTTGTGGTGCCAATTTGCATCAAATTAGGAAACGGTATAAAAAAAGCTTTTTTTCCAGTGTATTTTTTTAATGCAAATTTCACTTCAAAACTGCAGCGTAATGTGAAAACCGGGCATTGTCATTTTTCCAAAAATGTTATCACAGCCAGTCCTGCATAAACTATATGAATGATCATGCTGAAAACAAACCGCTTTGAGTACAAGAAAGTGCTCTAATATTAGTGAATGATTATAATATTCTGTACTATTTTCAGTTGAGTAAAGAAATCAGGATGTTTTGGCTGGATGAAAATAAACCTGAGTAGCACGGTAATGGGTTATTTCTGGCCTTTGAGATGTGGTTGATTATCGCTCTTGCTGCTGTAATTATGAGCCTGGAGAGCACCATTTATCTGCTGACCGCTGTCTGTGCAAAGCCTTTAGCGTCTTGTGTCAACAGCTGATGGCATGGGAAATGTGCTTTAGCTATACACAAAATCCTTTTTTAATTGTAAAGGTTCTTAAATATTCTTAACAATTACAGCTTTGGTTAAATATGTAAGTTAGCCTCAGATGAACAAATTCGGCAGTTGGTCTGCTGCTTCAACATTCATGTGTGTTCATTGTCCATGTAGACACTAAAAATGCACTGCTTGTCCACAGACCCTCCTGATGACATAAAAAGGACTTTGATAGTAAGACATGGATTGGGGTTATAAGTTGTACCACAGGTCATATTTTTTGTCTACAACGCTTGTCCGTTAACCTTGTAAACATTCAATAAGAATGTTAAAGTGCCACTATTATGGATTGATTGAAAATGACCTTTCATGTAGTCTGTAACAGGGCTACGTGGATGAAAACGTCCTGCTGAGTTTTTTTGTTGTTGTTTTTTTTCCCTGCTGAGTTTTACATCTAAAAGTACACCATGTATAAAGTTCTTGACTCTGAAAAAGAAAGTCAACCCAGAGTCATTGATATGAATAATCATCCACGTGGATCTTTAGCCATTTCATCGTGACATCTGAACAAAACATTTGATGGGCATGTAGATCCGGAAAAACTCGAACTCTCCTCCCATTAACACTTTAGTGGTTTGCATTATGACGCGAAGATGCTATTGCTATGAGATTATTTAATACCTAAATATGAGGCTGTGGGGAATCAATGTTTAAAGTAAATTTTTACAACGGTAAACCCACAGTAAAGCCCCAACCATGTGCTGTGTTCTTGTAATTACACTGACGACTGCTACAGCAACCTACAACATGGGATTTGCCGGCCATTTGTTATTAATGGATCAATCAGTCCTGAAGACTAGATGTACATCGGACTTATTTGGACCAGCTTCTTCCTCCAAACCACAACCTGTAATTGGGATTTAAAATGGTTGCCGCCTTGTTCAAAATATGTATTTAGTTGTCTGTAGGGGTGCAACGGTTCAATCTACTCAGGGTTCGGTATGTTAGTTAGTTAATTATTTATATAGCAAATTTTTTACAACAACATTGCCCAAAGTGCTAAACACAATTAATACAAATTAATATAAAACCTAAATCACATACATAACAATTAAAACACAAGGCAAACCCCTCAACATTAAAAAGGCTCAAATGCTAAAGAAAAATGATGCAGTTTTAAAAGCTTTTTAAAAACAGTTAGTTGGAGCGTGTCTGATGTGGGGTGGAAGCCTGTTTCAGAATTTTGGGCCGATAACAGCAAAAGCCGAATTCCCACTTCGCTTACACCGGGACCTTGGTACCGAAAGAATAAACTGATTAGAAGACCTTAGTGACCTACCAGGATTATATACATGTAGGAGGTCTGATAGGTATGGTGGTGCCAGATCATTTAAGGATTTAAAAACAAAAGTTATTAATTTAAAATCAGTCCGTGACCTAACAGGCAGCCAGCCCAGAGAGGAAAAAACTGGAAATATGTGCTCATACGTCCCCGTCAGA
Organism: Danio aesculapii; assembly: GCF_903798145.1. Lineage (NCBI taxonomy): Eukaryota > Metazoa > Chordata > Actinopteri > Cypriniformes > Danionidae > Danio > Danio aesculapii. The sequence goes on from NC_079453.1 coordinate 14,918,947, forward strand.
AGGATCACAGCTGCATTTTGTACTAATTGCACTCTATTCAGGGCATTTTGACTAATACCCACATATAAACATTTGCAACAGTCAAGTCTTCCCAAAATAAAAGCATGGATCACCTTCTCAAGGTCATTAAAAGAGAAATGACAACTGAATTTACTTGTTTGTTAAATTTCAGATCACTATCGAAATGAAACCCAAGGTTTCTAACAACAGGTTTTTGATAAATAGATAGCTCACCAAAACCTAATAAATGCAGAGGGTTAGGATCGCCAAACCAGACCAGCTCTGTTTTTTTTCTTCATTGAAATTTAAAACATTTGACGACAGCCGGGTCTCAACCTCCATTAGACCTCATAAAGGAGTCAAGGCCATTTTTATCATTACTTTTAAGAGGGAAATAAATCTGAGTGCATAAAAAAGAAAAGCCACCCCATATTTACGAAAAAATAGATCCTAAAGGTAAAATATATAAATAAAATAGTATTTTATGCATCACGGATTTAGGGTCATGGTTTCTGTACGGTTACTAGATGCATATTATAAGACAATGAAAGTGTTTTTTGACCTTGCATGCAGATCGGTCTGATGTTGGGGATTTATAATCCATAATAAGGGCACTTTAACCATAAATCTGAAAATAGCATTTAGTTTTATTAGTTGTTTTATTGGTTCTCAAGTTTTATTTTTTGAGAAAGCAGAGCTAATCTTAAAACAGGAATGCCTTGCAAAGATTGTCAGGGGAAGGATGTGGTTAAATGTACCAACACATGACAAGCAGCAGTGTTCTGTAATGCAACTCCTCTATGGACAGAGCTGTTGTCATGCTTCAGATCAGATCGACTTTAAGAGATGCGCTCTGATTGGTTCCCTGTGCAGACAGATGGTGTAGCATTCATAGGTTGGTGCTCTGTTTTGCAATACCCTGCATGATGGCGAGGAAAACATAGCTGCTACAGCTGGTAGCACAATTGCATAACTCGATACTAGGTGCAGTGTCACAGGTCTAGGCTATCATTCTGCCAATTTGATGCTTGTTTAACAAACTCTGTTTTAAGCTACTGTTTAAGCTACCTCTCACTGAAAACTTGTTTCTTTCTTTCTTTCTTTCCGTTCTTTTTTTTTTTAAGAGAATGGAAAGTGGAGAGAATTGAATAACATTAACTTCAATTTAATGATCAAATGCTTTAAAAAAACTGCTAATCTAATTCAGATTGACCACATCTCATTTTGTTAAATGCATTTTTTTGGTGCTTCTCATCCATGTCCATCGAGCCTGATTCAATGTAATGTGTTAACTATGACGCCTTAAAAAAAAAAAAGTACATAGACAAATTAACAAATAAAAAAATACAGTGCTTCCCACAAGACTTTACTTGGGCGGGCTGCCCAGGTATATAAACATCTGCCCAAGTATATTTAGTGACACATTATTATTATTATTATTATTTATTTATTATTTTTTTTTTTTTACTATTATTAACATTCTTAATTTTTTTTTCGCCCAAATATAACCAAACATCCACGATCGATTAAGTAAATCTTCTCTCATTTACCCGCTTTGTTGTGTGTGCGCGAGATCTGTCATCACTCCCACAGACAGTCACACATGCTCTGCAGACTGACAGAGGTGCACCTTTTTGGGACATAAAAAATATTCCAGCCTGGGTTGGCTGGCCCCTAAACCGCCTACGACTCAGTACTGCATTTGAATTTAAACGTACCACTCGGTCATTATGAATGCGAGCAGTATGAATGGAACTCTGATGTACTACATCTGCTATTTTGGCACGATCACGTGACCTACCCGCATGAGTTGTCGCTTGACTCCCATTCATGAATTCTCTCGCAGGGCATCATGGCATAGCACAGTGGGCATCGGATGCACACTTCAGAGTCTCGCCGGAAATAGTAGGTCATCCTGGGGTACTTGCATACTGTTTTTGATTTCTATGAATTTGGACATCGTACTCTGCTCACATACTGTTTTTAGCGTATTATATAAAATAAAAGTATGCGATTTGGGAGGCAGCCTAAATCTTTTTTCTTTGTTTTGTTTGTTTTTTTGCTTTCACTTTCTAAAGCTTGTATTCGTTTTTGCATTACCTTTTTACTTACGCCTACTTTCACTTTGCTTTGCAGCTGACTGCGTAGAGCAAGAGAAACATTAAATTTATTTTTTTAATCTAGACTACTCAGAAAAACTTTACTGTATACTCGAAGAAGATGAAATGACTGGTATAAACTGGCTGCAAAATATGTGTACACAATTAGTAATTTTCCTTAATCTACTGGTTTTAATTTTTAAATTATGATTATTTTTTAGAAATATATTGTTTTTTTCTGTCATTTATTTCTCATTTGCTGATTATTTTATTATATTGATAATGCTAATATGTTACATAGGCTATTTTATATACATATCTATAATGCTTTGTCATTCAAGTTGGCTTTTAACTTGAAAGAGAGAAAAGCAGATTTGACCTGTCAGTGGGTGCACATGGCTTCTGAATAGCATAAGAAAAATTATCGATGTGTTTTTTTCTTTACTTTACCCATTGAAAAGAAACTGTGTATAACAGTGTCATAATAATTATAATAAAATTCTGACTTAAACTGTATATACACACATAAGTGGGTCAAGTTTTCAAAGTGACCTATTTGATTTTTGTTGTTAAGCATACACATGCATCATACAGTTGAAATCAGAATTATTAAACCCCTTTGAAGTTTTTTTTTTTTTTTTTTAATTTTTAAATAATTCGAATTTTTAAATTTTTTAAAAAGCCATTTTAGGGTCAAAATTATTAGCCCTTAAGTTTTTTTTTTTTTTTTTTTCGATAGTCTACAGAACAAACCATCATTATACAATAACTTGCCTAATTACCCTAACTTGCCTAGGTATCCTATTTAACCTAGTTACGCCTTTTAAATGTCACTTTAAGCTGTATAGAAGTGTCTTGAAAAATGTCTAGTAAAATATTATTTACTGTCATCATGGCAAAGATAAAATAAATCAGTTATTAGAGATGAGTTATTTAACTATTATGTTTAGAAATGTGTTGAGAATCTTCTCTCCATTAAACAGAAACTGAGGAAATAAATAAACGAGGCTAATAATTCAGGGGGTTTAGTAATTCTGACTTCAACTGTACATGTTAACATGGGATGGCGTCATTACCTCAAATTGCCAGGAGACCATTAACCATTAGTGTTTATTTTTTCATTATGTCTCCTTAGAAAGATGTGCAGTACAACATATTTATTGTATGTATAATAAATTTGCAATGTTCTACGTTCTGCTTTGGATGAAACTAATAGTTAGCATAGCAACATGCTTCTATAAATCTCAAAACCAGCTCGTTAGATTTAGGAATAGAACTAGGGCTGCATGATATTGGAAAAATCTAACATTGCGATATTTTGTTAGTCTGCGATACATATATTCTGATATGAATACAGTTTCACCTGTTGACTTATATCTCTATTTGCAAAGATCTTATCATTGTAGATTGATTAGAATGATTCTTTAGGCATTTATTTCTGGATAATAAACAAATAAAAAATATAGAAAAATCCAATAAAGGAAAAAGACACAATTGAAATAGTGTTTTTATCGTTTTCTGAGTCTAACAATATTCAGGTACAGTAATAAAAATAAAGTAATAAAATAAAAATAATTTTAAAAAAATTGTGATTGCTAATGGTAAAATTCCTTATGCCAAATGCTTTAAAAGTCCTCACAGGCCTCAATCACACACAAATGATAAATAATAATTCAGACTCTACATTGCATATCCTGCGATGTAACTACTGTGAATGTTCACATTGCGATATCGATGCTAAAACGATAATTTGTGCACGCCTAAACAGAACTGTTGTCTCCTGAAGTGACTGTATTTTCAAGGATGTGAATGTGGGATTTTATAGTCTCTCAGTGGACCATAGGTTGTTGTAAGTCAGCTTAAAATTTCAACAACAGAGTTTGGCTTCTGTCCCGGAACATCCTTGGTTTTCTCCCACTAAACTTTCCCCAGTGTATCTTCGCCAAACAAATTAAAATGGGAGAGGATTTAATGGCTGGAATAAAATTTATTTATTTTTTAATATCCCACACCTTTCATGCTACTGACAGAATGTTTCCTTAAATCATGAGAATAGCTGATGAAGTGTGCCATTAGTGATCTAACTTATAACTTCTACCCCCAGTGGACAGTAAAACAAGTAGGGAAAATCCAGTTCTTTTGACTTCTTTATAGTTACTTGCTGGCTGGAGCACTGCCCTAACAACCATTCCAAACACATCAGCAACCTAATGTTGCATAATGTACAAAAAAACACATTTACAACAGCTTGGCAGCTGCATAGCTACCCTTTGGCAGATTATGCAGCACCCTGGCATTATGGAGCCAAGTTTTACACAGGCAAGTGTTACTGAAGCTTTAGTAGAGTAGTATTTGGCCAACCTACTTTCTGGATGTCAATATCAGAAGCAGCTATTAAGGATCAGACTGAATCAATTGAATGTGTCATTGCATTTACAAAACTTTAAACTTTTACACCTTCTATCACATTCCTGCTGAAGTGACATTGATCAGTGTGTTAGGCTATTGTTTCAGATGCTAATCAGGGGTGCGTTTCCGAAAACCATTGTTAGCTAACTAAGGTCGGAACATTCAAACTGCAGAAATGTTCTAAGTTGTAAAAGTAGACTTCAAAAAATAAAATAAATAAACAATGTCCTACTATTATTAACCTATTATTAAGTAGGATTTTTTTACATTTCTTAATAGCCTTCTGTAAATTAGGCTTACAACCATTAACTATTTATACAGTATGATTTATATATGAGATTATAGTACATGTTAGCTAAGTGATTTTATATGGAATATTCTCAATAATATTTGTAAGGGAAACGTGTATATAGGCCCTGTATTATTTACATATATTTCAATTAATATGGAAAATGAGTGCATGTTTTTACTAAAACTAATATTGTTTATTTTTATTATTATTTTTTTTTTTTTATGTAAAAAATGCGCATGTATGTAAAATATTTTAATTTGCAAAATTATAAGGGTTTTTCCTCTAAAGAAGTAGTTACTCCACCCAGTGGTTAATTTGTGTTCCAGATCCGGATCCGGCACCTCATTTTACTGATCCCCCTCCTCCACCCTGTTTAGAGCGTCTTTATAGATGTTTTATGTTAAAACTAACGTAGTTAAAAATGATGGATCTGCGACAAAGCAACAACGGTTTTGGGAAACACTCCTCACTACATTTGTTCTTTTCCCAAATGATGCATCGTACAATAATAGTTCAGCCGCGAGTTATGTCGTGGTTTGGGAAATGCACCCCAGATTATTGAAAACTGTTTTGAAAATGATAACAGATTGGGATTGTTGCTAAAGTATGCTGTTGAATATCCCAGTTTTACACAGTTGGTTGTAACTCATGTATTTATTTATATTCCACTCAGTTGGTGGAGACCTCCCTGAAAGGTGAGATCACGTTTGACCCCTGCTGCGCCTACTACATGTGGTTCGTAATGGACTTCTGTGACGGTGGAGACATGAACGCCTACCTCCTGTCCCGCAAACCCAGCCGCAAGACCAACACCAGCTTCATGCTGCAACTGGGCAGCGCTCTTGCCTTCCTGCATCGAAACCAGATCATCCACCGAGATCTCAAACCTGACAATATTCTTATCTCACAGGGCCGCACCCCAGCGGGGTCCCCTGAACCCACCCTAAAGGTGGCTGACTTTGGCCTCAGCAAGGTCTGCTCCGGTTCGGGCCTAAACCCTGAGGAACCAGCAAGCGTTAACAAGTGTTTCTTGTCCACAGCTTGTGGGACGGACTTCTACATGGCTCCTGAGGTGTGGGAGGGCCACTACACTGCTAAAGCTGACATTTTTGCTTTGGGGGTTATCATATGGGCCATGGTAGAACGGATAACATTTGTGGATGTGGAGACTCAGAAGGAGCTTTTGGGGAGCTACGTACAGCAGGGTGAGGATATTGTCCCATTGGGGGAGGCTTTGCTGGAGAATCCCAAGATGGAGCTTAACATCCCAGCCCGGAAAAAGAGTATGAATGCTGGCATGAAGCAGCTGATTCGAGAGATGCTGTCGGCCAATCCACAGGAGCGTCCTGACGCTTTTGAGCTGGAGCTCAGGCTGGTTCGGATCGCATGCAGGGAACTTGATTGGGATACGTGAAGGGACAGTTTCTTGGACATTGGGTAAATTTCTAGTACAACTGGCTTTGAGCTTGAAGTGAATACAAGAACGTATTGTTTGGCCCTGTCCCAATTGGCACACTTGATGTGGACTTGGAGTCTTGTTTTTCTTCGCTTGGTAATGTCTGTGAAATCTACAAAAAAAAAAAAAATGTGTAAAGATTTTGAGGAATACCACACTGGTTGATAGTGCCATTTGGGACAGGGCCTTTTGTGAGCAGGAATGGGTTTTTTAATGGGCAATTGCACTGGTCCTTGGTCTCTTCTTGATATTCTTACAGTTTAGTACAAGTGATGATAAACAGCCTTTTTAATGTTAATGCTTATTATTGTCTCATCTGTTCACAAGCACATTGGGATTTTCATTGACAAGAGTCCAGAGGGGCTTTACAAGGGTTTCATTAATGGAAAAAAAAACATAAGAGATCCACCTTCCATTGACCATAAGCCACAGTGACGTAGATAAAGAGTGGTCCACAGAATTCCTAGAACATTCCAGCAGAGAGCATGTAGATTAGGGCTGGGCAGTAACAACAACAACAAAAAAAAAGAAGTTTGTAAAATAATTTGACTACGTGAAGTATTCAAGGGATAGTCCACCACAATATTATTACCATTTACTCACCCTCAAGTGGTTATACTTTCTTCTGTTGAACACAAAGTTATTTTGAAGAATGCAGAAAAAAGGATACCATTGATTTTCATAGTTGGATAAACAAATACTACAACATTCAATGGTTTTTATCATTCTTTAAAACATCTTCTTTTGTGTTTAACGGATGAAGAAAACTCAAAACAGGTTTGGGCAAAGTGAAGGGTGGAGTAAATGATAACAGACTTTTTTTTTTTTGTGAACTATTCCTTTCAATACTTTGATTGCTCTTTAATTTGAAGGTTTAGGAATTTTAATGGCTCAAAAAAAAAACATTAAAATCATTGTGATGTTCGTCATGTTTGTTCACATTGTCACTAACAATATAAGTGTCAACAACAACAACCTGTATGTCATATAAGTTCAGTATAACGCCCAGCCCTTACGTTGATTTAACACAGAACAGCTTCCTTTTTTTTTTTTCTCCCTTCTTGGGAACTATTTAGTTCTTCTTGAGAGCTAAGCTAACCTCACTCCTGGTGCTAATTCAACCTGCAATGCAAAATGGGAAAACATGCAGCAAACAACAGCTTTTTTTACAGGTTCCTTTTTTTCCGAGCTCAGTTTAACAGATTTTTTACAACACAAACAGTGTTTGTTTTTTCTGAACTTCACACACAAGGGCTTCAGGGAGTTGTATTTGTATCACTCAATTTGAAAACAGTGTTTTTTCAGTCTTTTCTACACACAAATAAAAGGAAAGTTCAAGGCAATAGTTTTTAGTCTGCCAAAAGGCATGCGGTAGATTGTAATATTTGTCATTTTAAATACCCATTTCAAGCCAATTCAGACATGATATCTTACACAAACTGACTAAATAAACCACTAAAAAAGGCAGCTCTGTGTGTCTGAAGGATGTGTGTCCATTTTGGAGCACCAGGTGTAAAATGATTCGACGTAACATTGCATTTTTTTGCTCTTTGACACTTTCCATATAGAGGGTCAATGGTAAAGTAAATGGTTTAGAAAAAAAACATTAAATGAATCATTTATTTTCTGTTCATCTGGTCTGACGTTTGCGTTTTTCTTCCAAACTTTGACTTCTAAACATTCATTAATTGTTTTTTTTTCTGACACCAGAATGGCTACATTTGCCTTTGCATTATTTCTTAAGCTGAATTTTGAGGATTCACTTTAGTTATTTTGGATTCATAAAATAAAAGTCTGTCTGTAATAGGCCATGGTGGAAGTGAGTTTACATTTACGGTAAATAACAGCAATGCACTAAAAACAGAAAAGTTTTTCCTTTGCAGTTTTGAAATGTTTCACACACTGCACAACACAATCTCACACCAATTCGAAAGTTTTCGTAACATTTATTTGTATAATTTGTATTATTTTGTTTGTACAATTTACTCATCCCTCAACAAGGGTTAAGGCTGATTTATACTTCTGCGTCAAGTAATCGCCATGACCCACGGTGCCTGCCTTATGCGTACTCGTGCATTTATACATCTGCATGCTGTTTGTGTTGCTCTGCAATAACACTTTTGAAACACTAGCTGGCAGTAGGTTTTTATGTTCCTCTGTCGAGTTTCTTTGTGGGTGTTTTGTGTTTTTCTGAACGCTACCTTAATGTACAGTAGTTAAACTCGCTCATTCAGAGGCGGGAAATGGCAGACGTGTAACAATTTTAATCATAAAGTAAACACAAAACAAACGGTTCCATCTGGAGCTCCTTCATGGCACTTGACACTTGTAAACCCTTGCTCCATCGGGCTCGTGGCTTTCAGCACTGCCCACACTAGTCACAGTTACCAAGCTAAACAATCACAGAGCTTGTGCTACGCGTCGTTGTGACGTGTAGTTACATTATTTTGTGAGGTGTGTATCGACGACAGCTACAGCTTAACGCAGAAGTGTAAATCGGCCTTTAGGGGTGGAGTGTGGGGGCATGACTCCATTTTAAAAACTCCATTTTCAATTGAATGAAATTGTATGACTTTGTACGAAGTAGCCACTCTTCTGACAATACTTAAAATAGTCATGAGATGGGGCTGGACTAAAACAATATCAAAATCAACCACAAAAATGACAATTTTGCAATGTCCTGATTAACACAAACCCAATCCTGCCATTGTAGTCACATTGTTTAATTACATCACAAAACGGTGCTGATTTCTCAAGCTAACTTTTTTTTACCATATTTTAAAAGTTTGCCAACTCTAAAATGCCATTGATGAAGGAAGAATAAAACTGCATAAAGTTTTCCTATTTTTTTCCCCAAGTTTATACAGTACTGTGGCCCACAATGTAAAAAAAATCCTATATTTTAACTTTTTTTTTTTGGCAGCTGGGGTAAAAAAAAAAAAAAAAGGTAAAATAACAGCCATTAAATTACAGAAATTTACCATAAAATAACAGATTTTAAATTACAGAAATTTACCATAAAATTACACCCATTAAATTACAGAAATTTACCATAAAATAACAGATCTTAAATTACAGAAATTTACCATAAAATTACACCCATTAAATTACAGAAATTTACCATAAAATAACAGATCTTAAATTACAGAAATTTACCATAAAATTACACCCATTAAATTACAGAAATTTACCATAAAATAACAGATCTTAAATTACAGAAATTTACCATAAAATTACACCCATTAAATTACAGAAATTTACCATAAAATAACAGCCATAAATTACAGAAATATAATATAACACGTTAAATTACAGGAATTACCATAAAATAACAGACGTTAAGTTGCAGAAATTCACCACAAAATAACAGCCGTAAATTACAGAAATTTACCATAAAATAACAGACGTTAAATTGCAGAAATTTACCATAAAATAATAGATGTTAAATTACAGAAATTTACCATAAAATAACAGACGTTAAATTGCAGAAATTTACCATAAAATAACAGCCGTAATTTACAGAAATTTACCTTAAAATGTAATTTTAGCACATTTCTTTAATTTAACGTCCATTATTTTATGGTAAATTTCTGTAATTTACCGACTGTTATTTTACCTTTTTTATTTGTCTTCTGGCACCCCCAAAAATAAAATAACAGATTTTTATTTATTTTTTTTTTTACAGTGTACCTACAGCCTCTGAGGTGCAGGTTAATAAAAAGGTGCTTGCACACATCTTTATGATCTTTACACCCACCAATCCTGAAATGAAAACTTTGGATAACCAGCCGTGATTAAAAAAACAAAACTCAAAACCTCACGTTAGAGAGCGTTACACACCTCAGTAAACACCAGTGCTGTAATGCATGCAACACCTCTCGGCTTCAGGGAAATGTGTGAAGGGATGCAAACGTTGATGCTAACATACATACAAACACACACACAACCATAAGCCTCTGTGAGTCGGGGATCTCACGTCTTTGACACACGATACCAGCAAGCTGAATTTGATCTCCACTTCACTGTGTCATTTTTCTCCTGGATTCCCAGAGTGCTGAATCTTACCGGTAATCCTTTCCGCCACGCTCATGACAGACTAACACTAAGCCTGTTACGTTTCTGAGGAATTAGGCGAAGAAAGCATTCTCTGGGACAGAAACTGCCATTCAGGTCAACGTTTTGTACGATTTTACAGGCATTCAGACATGAGCCCTCGTGGCAGTAGTAGCTCTGTCCCTTTAAACACAGGACACGTCTGGTTCCTAAGTGACAAGCAGAGGGATTAATATTTAATGTTGTGTGTAGGCATACTTTATTCTATTTTTTCACCTTGTCAAGTGGGGTGTGCTGTAAATGCCAGAACCAGCAAAAATCTAATTCTGTGCAATGGCTTAAATCATCCCCCTTTTGTGGAAGCTTCTCTTCCAACTGTGGTATTATGCTATAATCCACATTATCGTATAAAGGGATTATTTTCACAGAGCCACTACTTCCTAATCATCCAAATATTGTTTAATCTTCCCTTTCTTTATAGATTACCGTAATTTATGCCTTATTTTGAAATCCTATTGCCCTTATGAGCACTTGATTGGGTTGTGTTTCCTGGAGTTCTCTCAAAGGACAGAGCTCCATTTACCTGACACGCACTTGGTTGGATGAGTGTTGCTGTTTGCCAGTATTAATTTGATCAGGCCAATGTGTCCTCTTGGAGTTAGAAATTGTCCACTTAATCAAGCGCTGAACTGTTCAGCCGTGAAGCCGACATGCAGATGAATGTCATTGGAATAATTTGTGGGAAAAGAGCAAAATTACAGGTGTGGTGCTGTTTACGTGACATTCACGCTGGAGATACAAGTGGCCAATGTGTCTAAACGGATAATCTCATTGATTTCACAAATCCCACAGATTAATTATTTCTTAAATGTCACCTTTATGGACGGATAATCGTATCATATTTTATACAAGGCTATGTAAAGTACAGATATGAAACATGGATAAAAATCTAAAACTACTGATAACATGTCTTCAAAATTTCATATCAATTTAATCTTTTTTTTTCTTTCATAAAGTGGCAGTACACTAAAAATGTGGATTGCATCATTGTTTTAAATTAAATAAACCGTTAACTTAATTCAATATGCAACCATTAAATTAATGTAAAATGTTAAGTTGACATTTGTCTAACTAAAAAAATTAAGTTGAAACCTGTAACTTGCAGCTGAAACCTACACATGTTGTCATTACTTTTTGATCACATACCATGCATTCTGAAAGTATTCATAGCACTTCACTTTTTCCACATTTTTTTGTATTAAATTAATGTATTTCCTCAAAATTCTACACACTGTACCCCATAATGACAATGTGAAAAAAAAACGTTTTTTAAATTGTTGCAAATTTATTAAAAACAAAAAACCTGAAAAATCACATTTACATAAGTATTCACAGCCTTTGCTCAATACTTTGTTGATGCACCTTTGGCAGCAATTACTGCTTCAAATCTTTTTGAATATGATGCCACAAGCATGGCTTCCTTTTTGCAGTACCTCTAAAGCTCTATCAGGTTGGATGGGAAGTGACTGTGTGCAGCCATTTCCAGATCTCTCCAGGATTTAGGTCTGGACTCTGGCTGGGCCACTTAAGGACATTCACAGAATTGTTGTGAAGCTACTTCATTGATATTTTGGTGGTGTGCTTTGGGTGATTGTCCTGCTGGAAGATGAACCGTTGCCCCAGTCTGAGGTCAAGAGTACTCTGAAGCAGGTTTTCATTCAGGATGTCTCTGTACATTGCTGCCTTCATCTTTCCCTCTATCCTGACTAGTCTTCCAGTTCCTGCTGCTGAAAAACATCCCCACAGTATGATGCTGCCACCACCATGCTTCACTGTAGGGATGGTATTAGCCTGGTGATGAGCGGTGCCTGGTTTTCACTCCAAAGAGTTCAGTTTTAGTCTCATCAGACCAGAGAATTTTGTTTCTTATGGTCTGAGAGTCCTTCAGATGCCTTTTGGCAAATTCCAGATGGGAAGTGGCTTCCTTCTGGTCATTCTACCATACAGGCCTGATTGGTAGATTGCTGCACAGATGGTTGTCCTTCTGTAAGGTTCTCCTCTCTCCACAGAAGAACGCTGGAGTTCAGACAGGGTGACCATCAGGTTATTGATCACCTCCTTGACTAAGGCCCTTTTCCCCCCAATCACTCAGCTTAGATGGCCGGCCAGCTCTAGGAAGAGTCCTGGTGCTTCCAAACATCTTCCACATACAGATGATGGAGGACACTCCTCATTGGAACTTTCAGAGCAGAAAAAAATGTTTCTGTAACCTTCCTCAGCCTTGTGCCTCAACAATCCTGTCTCAGAGGTCTATTCTTTTGTCTTCATGCTTGGTTTGTGCTTTGACATGCACCATCAACCCTGGGACCTTATATAAACAGGTGTATGGCAGGTCAAATCATGTCTAATCAACTGAATTTACGACAGGTGAACCCCAATTAAGCTGCTGAAACATCTCAAGAATGATCAATGGAAACAGAAATTACTTGAGCTTAATTTAGAGCTTCACGGCAAAGGCTGTGAATACTTTGTTATTTTAATAAATTTGCAACAATTAAAAACAATATCACATTGTCATTATGGGGTGTTGTGTGTAGAATTTTGAGGAAATACATTAATTTCATCCATTTTGGAATAAGGCTGTGACATGAAAAAGTGAAGCGCTATGAAAACTTTCCGGATGCACTGTTTGTTTGTATATAATTGAATTATCAAGTATTATAGGTCTAAAAGCATGGGTTTCTTTGATTGACCTTTTTGTTATTTACCTCAAATAAATTAAATAATACAACCCTCCCCCTATTTTCTTTTTGTTCATAAGTGAGGTATTGCTATCTATCTAATAATGTGCTTCGGAAACCATTTATTAGAGTAATCTTAGTTGTAATTCTTAGTTTTTAACAAATCAAACTGCAACTATTTTTGGTGAGCAAAGACGACAGTTAACATTATCTAGTATGCTCCACAATGTTTTTTTTTTTTTTTTTTACAATACAACAGAAACCTGATTTCAAGGGATAGTTCACCCCATAATGAAAATAGTCACTTATTACTCACCCTTCAATTGTTTCAAAACATTAGTTTTTTTTCTGTTGAACAAAAAAAGAAGATATTTCAAAGAATGCTGTAACCATTGACTTCCATAGAATTTATTTTTCCAACTATAGATGTCTGTGGTTACAGGTTTTCACTCTGTAAAAATTATATGATCAATTATTCATTACAGCATGTGATTTTACTTAATTGTAACTGATTAAACTGAATTCGTCAAGTTCTAACTTAAATTTAAAAGTTGTGCAAACTGTTTTAAGTCAGTTTAACATAAATTCAATGGACTCATAAGGTTAATTTAATTCAACTAAAAAAAATAAGGCGATTAGGATTTTTTTTTTACAGTGCAGCATTCTTCAAAATATCTTCTTTTGTGCTCAACAAAGCAAAAAGACACAAACTGGGTTGGAACAATGCAAGAATGGGTAAATAAAAACAGAATTGTATATTTGGGTGAATCCCTTTAAGCAGACATTGTGCACTTTATCTTGCAGTGTGAAAGCTGAAAAACAAGCACCCAAAATTTTGTGTTTTTGCTTTGTGTGTTTTCACACCATTTACTTTTTTCTTCCTGACTAATAAACAAAAGAGATTCACAATAATGAATTTCTCTCAGCAAGGATCTTTGCTTTTCTGTACATACTGTACAGTACATGAACGTCTTCGCCTGAAATGCACAGAAATGACTTCTTGGTGGTTTCATGTGCTGTTTGAATGACTGGTGAGTTTGTGTTGTGGACTGGGCTGTTTTAATAGTGTGTGTGATCACATGCCCTTTTTGTGTTTTTCTGTGCAGTTTCAGTGTGTCTACTGATATGATCAGATAAATAAAGGGTGAACGTCTTATGCGTGTTAAAACTGGGAGCACAACTGTATTTAAATTTGTAACAAAGAAAATCTCGTTTCAGAGCACTATATGAAATGTTTCCCACAGCGCCCTGCTCACAGATTCCCTCCCGAGCCTCTGACAGCCTGACCTGATTTACCATCAACTATACTGGGAACTTTGTGGTGATGCACTGTGACTTCAAAAGTGCTTTTATTTCACTTTTTTTTATTTTTTATTTACAGACACTTTGTGTTGTTGTAAAGTATTTTGAGATAAACAATTTGATGAGAGGATGATCTTCTAAGTGAATGTGTAATTTATTGTTGGGGTTGGCTTTATTAATAAAACTTTTACTTGAATCATGTTTTATTGAAGCATTCATTTATTGAGTCTCTGTGGTGGCCAAGATGATACTTTAATGATCTGTCTAGTGTTTAGAAAGGTCAGCCATTAGATTTTGGCACTTGACTTTTTTTTTTTTTTTTAATAATAATTCAGTGAATAATGTTCACAATTATTATTATTCATTCTTTGTTTTTAAGGAACATATTTGGCAAAAATGTTTACATATGACAACGTTACACCACAGAAAAAAAAGAGGATAAAAGGCAATATTATATGTTGGGTGTCAATGTGATACAGGTAGTCATCTTGTAACCTTGAGGATGTGTAAATAGTGACTATATTTTTATTTTTGGCAGAATTATCCCTTTAAGACAAGGGTTCCCAAACTTTTCAGCCACAGACCCCTCAAAATAACAATTCCAGTGACTCGCGACCCCCAATATTCTCTGAGGTGGTTATAAATATATAAACCTTGTACACAAAAATGCACACATGCCAAAAGATGTCTATTCATCATTTAATTTTGAAGAATGCCACTCGAACACCCTCCTTCCAGTTTGGTTTTGGCCTGTTTTTATTTTTAATGTATGTGAGTGCTGTAAAGGTGTCAAAGTATAACCTGATGCTATAAAATCAATGTGCTGCATCTGATGCTATTGCTGTGCCTTTAATATAACATACTCACCACAGGGGTCGCAAAAATATCTAAATGCTGATGGCTTTCATTTCCAAGTTGTTTAATTAAATGTTTATTATTAACATGTTAACAATGTTATTATTACCTGGACAGATTTTTATTGTAACTCGGTGAACATCCAACGCTGAGAAATGGATTGTATTTAGATAAATATGTTAATATGGGGTGTTCTGCGTTTTCCTCTCAGTAGCCAAGAAAAAAAATAAAAAACAAACAATGTATGTAAAAATAATACATTGGTGGAGACTGGTGAGGAAACGTTATTTTTGTATTGATAATGTTTAAGTTAGCCATATCACTTTTTGTTCATTGCATTATACGCAGTTTAAATATTAATTGTGTTGCTTTTGATTAGAATGCTACATAATGCTCTGCTATTAAGCAGCTTTTCAGTGTTTAGCTAGATGTTCACTTGTGGAAGTACTGTGAACTACACGGACAGAACAGAGAAAACGACTATCAAAACAGGTTTGTTTTGCAACTGATTAATGGATTGAAGATGTTTACATCTAAAGAACTGAATAAATGTCATTTTGGCCAGATTTAAAATTAATTTACATTGATATTATGAACATTTCAAAGTAAGTGATAACTTTGGGAATTGATATTTCAATCTGGTTTGGTCCACTACAAATTATTTTAAAGTTACTGCAAAACATTTTAGTTACATGATTAGTCCACAAATATTTAGATCACATCTGAATAAAAAGAGAAAATGTAACTAAATGGGGTAGATGGGGTTTGGGTGGTTCGAAACCCCTCACTGACAAAGGTCCAGAATTTGTCCCATAAATGAGATTATTTGTCCTATTTTGACTGCTATCCCACACCAAATTGTTAAAATAACCCACGGAAAAAGGCTTTAAGTCCCTTGATTTGGCTGTCGGTCCTATTCTGAAGTCACACCGGGCCAAAATCGACTGAGAAAAGTTGCTGCTCAGTTAGTTATTTATCTAATAAATGTAAATAGGCTTTATACTGTACAGTTTAAGAGGTTAACAAAATGACATATAATGTTATAAAATTGCATTTTCAAAATAAGTATTGTTTTAATACTTCTTTTTTCTAAATCTTTAGGAAATGTTTTGGTTCATCAAAAAACGTAATGATGACGATCTGACAAGCTAATCAAAACATAGATTAAAATGTCACAAAAATGCAGTATTTAAACCTCATAATTAAACAGAAAAAGAGACAAATAACTGCAAAATAGTCCACTTTTTGAGAAAAAAAAGAATCTCTTTCAGCAAGCTGGCTACAGGCCTGAAAATTAGCATCTTTCTCAGCCTAATTTATTTAGGTTCATTTATTTCACTTTGAAGGGAATGAAAAGAAACTAATTGCCATAAACACGAAATGGGAAAAATGCTCAGTTTATAAAATGAAGAAGTAAAAAAGACGAAGAAAATTTTAGACAACACTTATATATGCAACAGAAAAAAAGCACTTTTGTAATTTAAATCCAGAAAATATCAATTAAAAATCTTGATAAAAGTCACCTTTTCATTTTTTTCAACATCAAAAGGTCCCATAATGCAATTTCGAAGCATAAAAAACATGAATAACAAAATACGGAAAACTGCTAATTTGACTTTTTTACAGCTATATAGAGTTGTTTGAAAACATTTGCCCTGCCATTTAAAGAGACCTAGTTGAGGTCTAAATCCCTTGATATACTAAAAACAAATTAGAAAATCTTGGGGGTAAATTGGTGCGTATCAACTGAAATTATTTTTATCTGTATTATTTTTTCTCTTACACATAAAAATATGACAGGCTACATATGAATTATAATTAGGATACAACGTTTGTTGTTGTCATAGGCCTGCATGAGAGCACATGCTAGCATAGGCTAATTATTCACAAGTGGAAAAGAAAAGCTAACTTTATTTAAGGGTCCAGTAGGAATGAAAATAATATTTACATTATACTAAAGGTTTTTATTTATTTACTGTGTATAGTAGTGTAACCTGAGCAAGCCAGCCTATGATGTGACAAACGAACTACAAATCCCACAAATCTCATTAACACCCTGTAATTACCCAGCGTTCACCGCGATTGTGCAAAATGGCGGCCATTGCAAGCACAAACACAACAGGCTTTGACTGCCCGACATGGTGAGATAAGAAACCAATTACTTCATTTTTTTTGCAATATAAGTGAAAGTCCTGCGTGCATGTGTGTGGAGCTACCGAGTAGATCATTGATGCATAAATACAAACAATGCAACTTACCCCTGTAAATAAGAGTCGCAGACAGAAAGTCAATACACTAGAATATCGAATGAGCATAATTGCCTTAATGAATGGACTTTTATTCAATTTTTCATGTGGTTAATTTATGCCATGTATATGGATCTGCTATCTCGTGTTGCTTTGCCGATTCTTGAATTTAGTGTTGACTAACTTAATTTAATAAAATTTAATCTCAGGGCAGGAAAACCTCCACCTGGACTTCACCTGGATGTGGTTAAAGGAGACAAATTAATAGAGGTAACAGTTAAGACTGTTAAATAAACCGTATGAATATAGTTGTTTCCCCTTTATCTTAATGTATAAAAATGTTTTTAAAAATTCCAATAATCCAGCAGTGTGCTAAATCAAAGCTATTTCTCAATTGTGAAGTTAATGGTTTTAATTTTGCACATTCATTCAGACTCTCCTTATATTTTTTACCATGGTACTTTGAATATTCGCTTATCACATGCAAGTAGACTATGACTTCAAAACAACATTTGATTGACTGTGAGCAATGTTGATTGAGGTATAGTTGCTTATATATTCACACTTTCGAACCTTAATATAATTTGTGAAAAGTATTCTTTGCAAATTCTAAATAGTGAAAACAAGTTAGCTGCCGATGACTATCAAAGTACAACATTGTTCACCGTCAATTAAATCGTGCTAATGTTGTTTTAAAGTCATAATTTCAAGCTGAATTTTTAAAGTACCATGGCAAACAATATAGGAAGCACGTTGTCACTAAATGAATGTGCGAATATAATCCAACTTTACCTCAATACAATGTTGTATTGCTAATATTATTTCCCTATTTAGAATTTGCGAATAATACTTTTCTGAAATTATATTATCAAGGAGAAAGTCCTAATACATGAATATAAACCCCGATGAACTTTACCCCGATGATTTCTCAGGTCTGAAAATTTCTAGATGGGACATTCTACTGTTACATTATCTGTCCCAGAAATAAAAACATAAATACAGTGAATAAAGAGTATTTTATCCCACAAATTTCTAAAATGGACTTATGTTTGATTTCTGTGAGTTGTTCTGTAAAGAAATATGTCATTCATTTGGTTCTCAGATTTATTTTCTTTATTAAAAACACTTTACAAATATACAAACCCTGTCATTTTCCTTGTCCTCAGCCCAATTGAACCTACAGCTTTAATAGTTCTGTAATGCTAAACTGTTATTTACAAACAAATACTTGAGAAAAAGCTAATTTAACGTGTTATCATTCCCATCAATTGATTTAAAAACATGAAATTATAAATAAATTCTGCAAGTAAATAATACAATTTTATAATACACATAAATTTACAATTGTCCCCATGTTTTTGTCAGTCCTGTCACATTTGCATTAAATTTAGCATAAAATGCACACAATACATTTTTAAGGAGGACTCTGTAGTGACATCATTTGACGGAGAAAAAGCTGACGGTGATCAAGAATGCGTTCTAGCACTAAATTGTATGATTTTATGCTTGTTTTTATATGATATTTTTGAGGATGACAAGCTTAAGTCAGGCCCTGTCACATTTTTTATTAGTGAAAATGTACGTTTCTGGTAGAATGTCCCAGATATAAGCAAAAAGGGACTAATAATTTATTCATTTAATTAATAAACTCATATATGACAAACCATATTTTTTTTGGATGAACTGACTTTGGAATTAGATGTAATAATGAGAGTAATTTTGTGACAGATATTCTAGGTTTCTTAATCTCTTATTCATTATGCATTTTTTCTTTTCACTTGCAGAAGTTGATTATAGATGAGAAGAAGTTCTATCTCTTTGGGAGGAACCCGGACCACTGTGACTTCACAATAGACCACCAGTCATGTTCGCGTGTCCATGCAGCGCTGGTTTACCACAGACACCTCAAGAGGGTGTTTCTTATCGACCTCAACAGCAGTGAGTGCAGAAGACGCCACATTAAATTAATTTAGCTTTCAACTTAAATGGTTTGCTTTCTTTATTTCTCTTTATTCAGCGCATGGCACGTTTCTGGGCAGAATTCGCCTTGAGCCCCACAAACCTCAGCAAGTTCCGATCGACTCGACCATGTCGTTTGGTGCATCAACACGAGTTTACACACTGAGAGAGAAACCGCAGACGCAGAGCAGCTCCACCACAGGAGACAGTAAAGGAGTGGAGGATGAGGAGCTCAAGGGCTTGCTGGGACTGCCAGAGGAAGAAACGGAGTTAGAGGTGTCTAAAAAAAGAATTCAACATTATAGACAGTGATAAATTGTGTCACTCAATTATTCTGTGTCAATTCAGATTTTTTTTCTAAATGCGTTGAAAATCTCTCATAATATAATAGAATATAAAATATAAAAATATAAAATATGGAATATAAAATAACTTAAGAAAAGTTTAAACATATGCATCATTCCAGAATTGCGGGTACATTAATGGCCCGTTTCCACTGAGTGGTATGGTACGGTTTGGTTTGGTACGCTTTTATGGCCGTTTCCATTGTCAAAAGGCGTACCGAACCAAACCGTACCATACCACTTTTTCAGCACCCTTTCGAAAGATTAGCAAACACGAGAAAGGGTACCAAAAGGCGGAGCTAGACACGCAGCTGAATGCTATTGGTTTAATTATTGACGTGCTTTTGAAACCAGATCCTGTCAGAAGCTGACAAACGCATATATAAACATATATATATTATTTACTTCTATGTCCAATTTACTTATAAAAAGAGATTTTAGGCATGATGCATGAGTCTTGAATCTGCTTTTATCTAATTTTGAGTGTCGTGTTTCTGTTTTTATTTGTTTTGTTAACTTAAAATAGACATTTGACCTGTTAAAAAAATTGAAGTAGTTAGCTTGGTTTAAGAGATTCATTATAGGTTATAAACCCTTTTCACAAGACTGTCATGACCCATTTAAAGGACATCATAATCTTAAATTCTTGAAGGTTTTGAATATTTTGATCTTTTAAAAAAAAGCATATGAACATTTATATGCATTTATGAATGTATTATAACATCTTTGCGTAAAATTACTAAAAACGAATTACCGCTTGTGCGAGGCATTTGTAATGCTGCGTCCATGGGGCTAAAAGTGAATTTGTCGCTATTCTCTCCTCTGGCTGCCGTCATCAGTCTCTCCTTTTTTAAAAGTGATTTCATGGTAACACCATCGTGAAGTCTTTCTTTTAATATTTTAGCAAATAGGGTTGTAAAAAATTATTTGTTGTACTCTCATATTTACAGCCCTCTAAGTTTACCCGGCTATAACGTCTTCTGCTGCTGAGATACCCGGAAATGTGAAAAGGGTCTATTCTGTATGTTTAATTGCGAAAGCTGAATAATCGATCAAAGCCTACTTACAAACCAGTGAATGATGAGTAGTCAGGTTAATGATTGTAATTAACATTAGTCTAATCAATTATCAAAAAAATGGTTTGTTGTAGCTCTAGTTTGTGTCTGTATGCATGGCTCTGTCACATGATTGCTGTTTTTCAGTGTAATCAGGGAAACTGTAGTCGGAATGTTACTTGTTCTAGTCACGTTTCCCCATTCACTGAACATTTTAGGGTTTCAGTAACTGTTAAAAGGTGTTTTCCATGTTTCCATAATTAAATTTTTAAAAGTCAGTGAATGTTTCATATTCCAGATATGCTGTATATGCTGAATCTATATAAAACATCTATCCTAATCACAAATGACTGGAGAAGTGAGAACGAATGCATGGAAACCTACTGTAAATAAAAAAAAAAATATTTTTATTTATACTCATTATAAATTCAAAGAAATGTATTTTAGCACATCAAATTTGTATACAGCTGTTCCTAGTACTTTGTACACTCTGAATGCAAAAGAAAGTCAAACAGTCTGTCAATAAAAAATATCAATTCATTTCACACTAAAATGTGCTTTATTTAATCCAAAATGTAATTTTAAGTGTTTTCTATTCTCTTCAGAACCTGACAGAGTTTAACACCGCTCATAACAAGCGCATTTCTACACTTACCATTGAAGAGGGAAACCTAGAGATCCAGAGACCCAAGAGGAAGAGGAAAAGCTCACGGGTGTCCTTCAGCGAAGATGAGGAGATCATAAACCCAGGTACATCAACGCAAACACACAGGGTTTAAATGTAATATGTAAAGTGCTGTTTGAAGGACACATCTCTTTTGATCAGAAATAACAGTAAAGGCATTTGCTATTTATTTGTTTAAAGACTTTTCAGAAGATTTCTGTTTCAAATAAGTGCTATTCATCAAAGAATGTGGAAAATATTTAGTTTGTGTTTTTGTGGTGTTTCCATGAAAGCATTGATGATAATTATTAGGAAATCAGCATTTTAGAATGATTTCTAAAGCAGCGTGTGACTCTGTAGATGGTAGAAATGATTGCGGAAAATTTGGCTTCAACATAGGGCTGGGCGGTTTCGCCTAAAATCAAAATGTCGATTAATTGAACATTTTAACTTGATTACATTTAATGAACAAGTATTTTATTTATTTATTTATTTTATGTTTTTGCCCTTATAGTTCACTGACAAGTTTTGTACAGTAAATATGCTCGCATATTACAAGTGAGAGATTTTTGAATGAGGGGTGGATCACTTGATTTTGAAATAATTGAAGTAAACACACATCATCTATTATTTTTTATTATTTATTGAACATGAACTCCGAACAACTGAAATTAAAATGCACATTGCCTAAAACGTGGCTCTCTGCACCGCTCACCCTTGTCATCAACACCAAACCGACCACCTCTACGCTATGCATCTTTGAGTTGTGTAGTTACATATTTTTGAGAGGTGCACGGGTATGCGAAGGCTGTGCTGGACCGTACACGTGTGCTTGGCAGAAGTATAATATTAGAATAATATAATAAGTATAAATCATAATATAATAAGTAGAAATTAGCCTTAACAGAGCGGGGTCACAAGACTCCACACAAGGTAGGGAAAGTAATTGAAAAAATTTACCTTGAAAATTTTGATCCATTATAGATTATGGATGTTGATTTTGATTAATCGCCCAGCCCAACTCAACATTAATAGGGGCAAAAATGCAGTTTGAATATTAGTTTAGAAAGAAAACAGTTGTTAATTTGTGGTAATATGCACAAAATATGGTTTAAGAGACATTTAATAAAGTAAAAACAAAGTAAATCAAAAGAAAAAACATATTGGTGAGCACAAAAAAGAAAGATCGAAGAGACCAAACGATTGCAAACTCACACTGCAGTTTTCAGTATTTTGTGATTCATGTTTATTTAATGTTTATTATGCATTTGAATTTTAATTATGGCAACTTGATCTTCCAGCTTTTAACCTTTAAAGGTTAGAAAAAGGGACTTTTATTAACATTTTTAATAGTATAAAGGGTCACATTTTATTTTGATGGTCCGTTTGTTGGATTAATTTACATTGCATCTACATGCCAACTAATTCTCATTAGATTATAAGTAGACTGTTTGGTTAGGGTTAGTGTAAGATGACAAGTACTTGCAAAGTTTCTTATAGTGAGTTAAATGTCTGTTGAAGGAGCAATATCAACAGATATTAAGAAGACTATCTACTAATACTCAAATGGATCATCAGAATAAAGTTTTACCGTATAGAGTGATCTATTGTCTGGCTTGGTGTTGTATATTACACTATTCATTCATTCATTTTCTTTTCGACTTAGTCCCTTATCCAGCATATGTTTTACACAGCGGATGCCCTTCCAGCCCCAACCCAATACTGGGAAACACCCATACACTCTTGCATTTACACACACACATATACTATGGCCAATTTAGCTTATTCAATTGGCCTGTAGCTTATCTCTTTGGACTGTGGGGGACACCAGAGCACTCAGAGAAAACCCACGCGAACACGGGGAGAACATGCAAACTCCACACAGAAATGCCAACTGACCCAGCCCTGGCTCGAAAAAGCGACGTTCTTGCTGTGAGGCGATTGTGCTACCCATTGCGCCACTGTGACACCCATTTTTTGTTATTTTACAGACTTATTTTTCTCCATATATTATTTCTTATACATTATATTATTTCCAACTACTAATATGTCAATAAAAGTCTCTTTGTTAAACTGTAGAGTTTTCGACATTAAAAGTCGCTAGAGGAGAGATTAACATCCCATAATGCAATTCACTACTGAAAATGTACAGAAAGCACTTGTGAATCACAAAACACAGAAACTGTTAATGAACAGATATTTTTTATACAGGGCAGAACATTCTAATAGTTGGAAATGTTATTACAGTACTTACTGTGAGGTATTCTAAGCACTAATATTCCCTTTTAAACACTCCTCGTGTGTGAATGGCTCGGTCTTCTCTCAGTCCTTGTTCGTGTTGTGACTTGTGTTAATAGCTCATTGTTAATCTTTCTTTCACAGAGGACGTGGACCCTTCTGTAGGACGCTTCAGAAACATGGTGCAGACGGCCGTGGTTCCTATTAAGGTAGGATAATAGGCCTGCTCTCGTCTGCTGGTCTGCGTTGTTGTTTTAGCACGTCATCATTGATTTTAATGGATTTGAGAACAGCCGTACTCGCAATACAATTTAAGTTGTTTGTTACAAGGCTCGCAAACAGGAAATTGTGTATAATGCAGGAGTAATGGCTTCTAAAAGGCTTCCTTTAGTCTGTCTCCTAAATGTAAAGATGCTCTGACCTTGAATGTCTACAGCAATCTGTCTTTAGGCCTTTGTGTTACTTTGAAATGGGTTTGCTTTTCAGACATACTTTAAAACTATACAACATTCTTATATACACAGTGCCTATAGAAAATAATCATATCCAGTGAAAATCAATACCTTTACTCACATTACACCCTGATTTCAACAGTCCCTTGTGATAAAGATAGAGGAGAAGGCTACAAAAACATTTCAAGGGCTGGAAAAGTTATTTGGTAAAATTATTTTATTTCAGGTTGTTTGACAAAGTTATATATATATATATATATATATATATATATATATATATATATATATATATATATATACGGATCACAATTCTCATTGTTCAGATCACACTATGGTTTTTGAGTCACAGATCGGACCATTTTTTGGATCAGCAAAAAAGGGAGACAAATGTCATTTGCTTTCGATTTATACAAAAATATTACTGCAAAAAACATTTTTTAACATTGGTTTTAACAAACATAATTAGAATCTGTAATTTTAATAAAAATAAAAATCATGAAAGAACCAGCTCAAAAAAAGGAAAATATTGAATACGCAATATGATCTTTGCTACTGTTGCTGAAAATGCTAAATATAGAAATCTAACAGCTTGTGCAGCATATCATATTTATTTTCAATTGATCTTTTTTTTTTTTTTTTTAAACCTATTCAGCGATATAAGTTTGATGTTTGTTTGTCACCACCTATTGGATGCACAATGTGATTGTTTTCACCAGCATCACACATTTAAACAGTGATTTTAATCTTTACCATAAACATCAGTGTTTATATCTGAACTATGAATGGTTCTCCCAGTACTTCTGTGTTATTTAATTGTTTGTAAAGAACTGAAAAAGTGTGAAAACTGAATCTTTCTCGATCAAATGCAGATTTGAATTCAGCGCTTAGGATTAATAAACATATGCAAATCCTTATCATTTGTCATTCATGTTGCTCGGGTTTGAGTTGAGATCACAATCGTTTAATGTTTAATTGTGCAGCTTTACACTGAATGCATCAATGCAGGCTAAGCAAAGAGTGACAGAAAACACCTTTTATTAAAACCCTAAGAAAGCATTTTTTTCCCACCACAACTTTTCCTGTTATCATTATATTTTACAGGGGAGCCAAAATACAAGTTAAAAAAAGTTATTTATGCGCGGGTCACGTGCATTCCGAACCATGGGTTGTGATCCGTTACACTCCTAATAAATAAATAAATGAATAAATATCTATATATATATATATATATATATATATATATATATATATATATATATATATATATATATATATATATATATATATATAATAACTGCATTCTTAAAATAATTATATAATTATATATTGTGTGGTTTAAGTATATAATATAATTTAATGACTATTATGTTATCTTTAAAAATCTAGGTCAAAGTTATTGCAAAATCCACATAGACAGACATAAAGGGTGACCAAGAGCAATGATTTATTAAGATTATAAAAAGAACATTCTGTCCAACAGTAGCACGATATGTCACATAATTATATATTTTAAAAGAACATAAATCTAATACTTTATCTTTTTGATTAATGTTTTTTTTAAATGGTTTAAAGGCTGAAATGTTAAAATATTATATTTGAAATGTAAAGTTATGTTATTTTTAAAATTGTTTTATGGTCATTTAAAGCCCAAAGTATACTTCAGTGTTCTTCAGTACTCCAGGTTTACTCCATTCGATTGAGGCTGTGAACACCGGCGCTCAACTTTGTACTACCTCAAAATGGTTACAGACTTCTATTAATAAAAAAAAAAAAAGAAAAAAACTCGCCATTTCAACCTTAAAGGCTTCAGAATCTTTGAGTTTCTTTTTCTGTTGAACACAAAAGAAGATACTTTGAAGACTGTTGGGTACTGGTAGCCATTATCACTTTAATGAATTTCTTTCTTGTTGAACACAAAATTAGATATTCTGAAGCATGTTGGAGAACTGATCTTCCCCCCTCAACACTTTTCAGTATATTTTCCTTTCTTTTCAAAAGAAGAAAGAAGCTCAAACAGTTTTGAAACATATGGAGGATGAACAAATGACAGTTTTGCTTTTCTTTTTAGATGTACTATCCCTTTAAAGGTCCCGTGAAGTGCTTTTGAAATGTGCATTTTTGAGAGGGTGGGGCAGAGTGTAGATCCTTCACAGAAAAATAAGCCAGAGGCGTTTTGTTTTATCACCACTCTGCCAGTCAGTGGTTGAGCTTCACATGTGCATCAAATGTGAAGCATATTGAAGGGTGTGGGGCATGTCAGATACTAGAGAGGATTTGATGGGTCAAGATTTGACTGAACTGAAGAACGAGGTGACGTGAATAAAACCATTGATCCACTGCCAAAGTGACAAACTTCAAGCTTTACATGTTAATAATAATTTCATGTTTTCTAAACAGAAGTTTTGTCATTGTTTTGGTGTGCACTAATGTGTAGATGTCCTAAAAATGAAAAAAAAAAAATACTGATACTAACATCTAACATTCTTCATGGGACATTTAAATATGATTTTAAAAATATTTATTTACATTCTGTGAATTTCTACACTACAGAAAAAGAAACTGGAAGGTCACAGTACGTTGGGACTTGACGAAAACGTAGCACGTCGGTTACAGAACTTTCCCCTCAGTGGAGGGCTTTATGGCGACCTGCCACCCACCAGCCATGAAGCAGGAGGGCAAGGTGGTGGAGGTCAGGGTGGTGGTTCTGCCATCACGGGTGGTATGCCTCTACCCTTCCCCAACCCCGCGCCAGAGGTAGATGTCTCACCCACCACTGTGCAGCCTCCAGCCATGCTAAACCCCACTCCTGCTCCCGGACCCTATTCAGCAGAGCCCCTCAATGAGCCTCGCAAGAAGAAATACGCCAAAGAGGCCTGGCCTGGCAAAAAGCCCACTCCTTCACTGCTGATTTAACATGGAACTCGGAAGGATGGACAGAGACTATGTTTGGCACATGAAGATCACATCGTTCAGGTGGTTGGTTCCAGATGTCGTAATTCCAGCATTTCTGAGACATACTACAAATATGTAACGCTGCTTTTTATTGCTTGAGGATTTGCCATTGGTGATACTCAGAGGAATTTGACACTAAAAACTGGCTGTAACTGCTGGGGAGAGTTAATAAATAGAAATATCTGGTTTCACACCAAAATCAAATAGGAAAATACTAATTATATGTTGCGTTATAAAATGAAGCTGATGGTTTTAATTTAATTTTAATTATTTATTATTTTTTGCATTTTGATTTTTTTTTAAATGCATCCGTCTCCACAAATATATTACATTTTGTCAGACAATTTTGTCCAAATCGACTTACAATTGAGGAGGCATTCAACGATTTAACAAGAGGCAATACACACAAGAAGTGCTAATTATACAAATACATAATAATATAACTAAAGTCATCCTGTCTGGATCTATTTAACTGCTTATACACAAAAAATGCTGGGTTCCACACAATCCCTTCATCTCATATAAAGGCAAATCAATTAAGTTAACTTTAATATTTTAATGTTGATTGAACATAAAACAATTAAGTTATGCCTAAAAAAACTAAAGAACTGTGTTGTTTTAGCTCAAAGTAGTTTGAACAAGCATCAAACACATTTTTTTTGTGTACACTGAAAAAAGTGTTGCATGCAAAATTGTTGCAAACTATTTATTTGTGTTGAATTTAAACAAACAAATTCATTTTAATAATGTTCAACTTAATTTGTTTGTTTAAATTCAGCCTAAATAAATTGTTTACAACCACTTAACGTAAAAAAAAATTAATAAATCCAAGGAATCATCTTTGAATATTTTTTTTCAGTGTAGTTGGTCAAATTGGAAAGTAAAAGCGCTACAAAAAACAATGTGTAAAAGCTCTGCATTAGAGAATTTGGAGAGAAAATGTTTAATTTAGGAAACGCTAATGCAAAAAAAATCCTTATAGGTTTTATTTTTTATTTTTCTTAATGCTAAAGATCATAACCCGATTTTTAACATAGGCTTATTGAAATATAAAAATAAGGTCATTTAAAAGAACTACTGTTAAGTTTGTAATAAGATTTTTAATGCTTTTGTAATAAGTTTCTTAAACTCACTAAGACTAATCAAAAATACAGTATAGATACTGTGTGTGTGGTTTATTCCTGTGAATTAAAGCTGAATTTTCAGCCTTGTTACTTCAAACTTCTGTCACATGATCCTTGAAAATTCATTCAATTATATGCTGTTTTGCTGCTCAAAAAATATTTCTTAATAATGTAAAAAGTTGCTGCTTCATAGTTTATTGCAAATCATAAATTAACTTTCAAATGCATGGGGTAAGTGCAATTTATGTATGGATGTATTTATGTATTTATATATTTATTTATTTATTTTAGTACAGAAAATATGCATTTAATAACATGGATGCACGTTAAATTGAAGAAGCCACCGAAGAACAAAAGGAAAAAAAAAACTTTTTAAACAGCAACAAAGTGTTGATAACTTATCTTTCATCACTGATGATAATTCTTATCAATATTAATAATTTCTGAAGGATCTCTTATGCTGAGTTTTGACTTATAAAAATGTAGCTTTTACAGGAATAAATTACATTAGAATTTATTTAATAGCAGGCTGTCAAAATTGTAATATTATTATTATTATTATAGATTTATTTATGTCATATCGTCACCTTAGAATTATAAGGTTCTATCTGACATTTTTGTCAACTTAGTTATTGACATATTCTTATTAAATGACAACTTATTCACATTATGGGATGTTTTTTAAAAGCTGTTTATTTAATTTAATAAATATTTAATTTGATTTTATATATATATATATATATATATATATATATATATATATATATATATATATATATATATATATATATATATATATATATATATATATATATATATAAATACCTTTTATTTAAAAAACAAATGTTAAACATACACTGTTTGCTATATGGAATGCAAAAACTTTGAAGCTCAATATCTCAAAATCATTCAGAACGCAGATAAAACCGTATAATACCAAGGTGATGATATTTTTAATCACATGAACGTGGCCTTGGTGAGCATTAGCATCTTCATTCAAAAACATGTAATCAAAAATTGCATTTATTCCGTTTTGACAGGTAGTGTATTATTTCTAGCACTCGTTTTATGTATTGATTATTTCAGGCGTTCTGTAATGAACAACAGCCAATGCAAAGACTATTCAGTAGGTACGAATAGGTGATTTGCGTATGTGTTCTTACACTAAAGAATCTTGCACTACATTCAAGCTGTTTCAATAACAGTGTGCAGAAACCACTGCGTTTTAAAAGTAACATTTGTTCAATAAGTAGACTTTCTGAAAGCCTAAGAGCTTTGCACACCATAGGAGAAACTGCATTTTCAGCTGTACTTTCATGTTGGGCTTTTTTTTCTTTTTTTTTTTTTTTTTAAAGACATTTTGAAATTATGTATTTGAAGTACTAACCAAAGTATTTGAAGTACTAACCCAATGTTACGATGCTAAACATCATGGCGTAGGAAATCTGTTTGAGCAACATGTTTAACTCTGTCATAAACAGACTGTATTACATATAGGACTTTTTTTAAATGAAGTGTTTCAAAATACTGTGGCTGTGAATACAATGTTTATAGAGAGAAGTTAAATCTGAACATCAAACACTGATGAAAAGAGCAGAATGATTTGTGTCATCTGAACGCAGGGGGTTGAGTTGTAATGTGAAATGTTTTGTTAACGTTTTTATACATATATATTTTTTATATTTGTGTGTAAAGCACATGAAAGAAGACTAAATGTGAAAAGATGAAAGGAATTCCTGTTATTGTTGGATTATTTGTCTAATAAACAGTATTCCTTGCCCTTAACACAGTGTGCATCGATGATGGATTATGTTTTGTAAACAACATTTTATTTTTGCTTTACAAGGCTCTGCAACATGAATGCCTATAGAGTTTTTGTTAGAGTAGAGATTTACCTGTAAAAGATTTTTATTGTGCAAGCAGTTTTCCTTTAAGTATTTAATCAGATATCAAAATTTGTTTCCTATTTGATATTTATAATGTGTTAGGAAGATTTTTTGAGCAAGATCTAGATCAGATGAGTTCATTGAATTTCACTCTTTTAATATGTTTTATTATTATTTTACATTAACAGTATAATAGTTTGGCTTCATCCTAAACCTAAGTCAGAGTTCAATGCTAAGGATTTATTTCTACTGGCCCGATCTGATTCAGATTTTTACTTGCCCTGCCAAAATTGTCACTGGCCCCACCAAAAGAAAATGTTAAGAGCAATTTCTTAGCCAAATATTTTAAATAATGTTATAAATAACATCTGTGAATCTAGAATTAAAATATTTTTAAAATGTATAAAATTCAAATCGTGTGTAACCAAAAAATGGCAGTATGGAAAATGTGCAGGTATTTTATTGCAGTTCTAAATTATTTAACAAAAGATGGTTGACTTGCCTAACTTATGGCAAACTGCAAAACATTACTTTTTTCATCATTTTTTTTCATCGTGTTGTACCAAAGTAAATCCAATACGTTAGAAACAGGCATTTTCATTTAGCCAATTTGATGTTGCCATCTCTGGACTGTTTTTTTCAGCAGGTTACAGAAAAAAATCTCACAACATTGATTCGATTGGGTCAGTAACAATCCTGTCTACTGGCGTGAGCATCTCACGCGCTGGCCCTGGGCCATTGGGCAGTTCTCATTGAGCCCTGCTAAGTATTTGTTCATTTTAAGTTTCTCGTTAAAATGTTTTGGGTTTTTTCATAAATACCTACAAGCTTTTATAAACAAGTTTTGTTTTGTCCAAAAAAAAAAAAAAGATTTATAAATTTAAATTCTTAAAAAATAGCCTCTTTGAATAAAGCAATGGAATGATAAACTTTATACTGCACTGTAAAACCAAACAGTCAACTTTTATCAAATGAAATAATTGAAGTTCAAAATTTACTGAAAGTTAATTCTACTCATTTGAAAAGAGTTTTGAACTCAGTGTTGAAGGTAATGAGTTAATTAAATACCTCATTATTTCAACTCAAATGGTGTAAGTTCACAGTACTTGTATAGATTAGTTTTTTTTTTTAACTCAAATGGTTTGAGTTGCCTTAACATATTGGGTTTTACAGTACTCAATTGGTTTGAGTTCTCTTCATTTATTGGGTTTTACTGTGCTCAAAATGCTTCGTTTACTCAAATGGATTAAGTTCACAGAACTCATTAGGATTAGTTTTTTTAATTAAATGGTTTGTTGCAATTGGTTTCCTCAAATGGTTTGAGTTACCTTAACTTTATGGGTTTTACAGTGTGTATATGAAAACTTTTATGAATTGAACATTGATAATAATAATAATAATAACTTAAAGCATCAACAATATATGATAACTGGCCAAAGTTCAAGGATAGGGGAACCTGAGGGAACGGGTCATCCAATCAAAAGTGTAATGAAAGTTTTCTGTGTAAATATGTCTATCTATCCTTTGCTGTTTCATTAAAATTTGGTTAAAAACAGTTGCTCACTGCAGCTGATTAATGTATTGAGTAAAATATTTAAATAGCCTAATTTAAATCTATTTAGCACTAAAAATTGCTCCCTGTTTTTTCCCATTATTTTTGGTTTTAGATAGCTGTGGAACTTCCTTTTATGTAAATCGTGGTATTTTTTCCACCTGGACAAAAAAAATGATACCTTAGAAAATGTAATAACAGACTCTGAAGGGCATAATTGTACATATAATTTTAAAGCAATTACTGAGTCATTTTGAATGATTCAATCCTTATGATGACATTTATGAACAGTTTTCCTCAAAACCTTTTAAATCAAGGTAGAGAAAGGGTAAAGTAATGAAGTTTGTCCACTAGATGGTAGTGTGTGACAAAGCTGTCAGTAGGCTTTTTAATCTGCAACACACTAATGCAATGCTATGGGCATTTGCCAAGATTAAGAAATGCATATGGGAAAGATCATTTCGAGATTGTTTGACCAGGTAGATGATAATAATCTTTTTTTTTATTTTTTATTTTTTTATCCAATTTCCCTTTAATGTAAAAAAAATGTTCACTTTAAAGAGATTTCAGTAAATGCTTAGGTCTAAAGAAAAGCGATATTTATTCATATACCCTATATCGTAATTCTATCATTGCTAAATTCGCACACTGTTTGGCTCTCAGTTTCTGCATGAACTCCAGGTTTCAACTGGCCTGTCATTGTTTCAGCAGAGAGTCTTTGTGTCCCACTAGGGGTCTCGCACGCTCCTCTATGACTGTACTGTCTCACTGGCGCGGATAAATGGCACCTCATTAATCAAATGTGCATGAGTGCGCTCAGGTTGCCATGGCAATAATTATCAGAGCTGCCTAATTAACTTTCTCAATTGCTTAATGATATACGACCCTATGAACTCCCCTCTGTTTCTTCCCTCTCTATAATTCGGGCTGTTTTTTTTCCTCCTTCTTCCTCTCTCTCTTTATTTTTCCCCTTTCCATTCTCGCTGTTAACCCGTGACCACCATTTTATGAGAATAAAACAGGAACAGATTGGCACTAACACTGGTGTCAAAGTTGAGTCCACTTTCAGCCCTCAGACTTTCTGTTATAGGCTACCTTCGACAACAGGTGGCAAAAGCAGCTGAAACGATTAAATGTACATCTGCACTGATAAATGACATATTATGTTTCTGACAGGATTCGTATAATTTTAATAAGCCTACACAACTATTGATTACAAAATAGGTTTTAGCTTAAGTTTGAAAGTACTTAAAGGAATAGTTTGCCCAGAAATTTTTAATTGCACAATCAAGCTGTTCGCTATGTATGCCTTTCTTCTTTCAGAACACGAACACAGTCGGAGTAGCTTTTCTTATTCTTGGCTCTCATATAACAGCATTGGGTAATGATGGCCCTTTTTGAGCCTTTCAATTTGTAAAATTAACCCATGCGCCACAATGTATTTAACAGCTTTCGATTATAAACTGATTCTGTATGCCTAACCGTATAATATATGTACAGTGGCCCGAGAGAGCTTAACGCGCTGCAATATAATAAATAAAATAAAAAATAAAAAATAAAAATAATGATCTTCATCAATTTGATGGACACGTATTCCAAATTCTCACAACACAAACAACTGAAGTAACGCGCAGCAATTGGTCACAGCACAAACAACTGAAGAAACGGGCAGCAATTGGTCACAGCACAAACAACTGAAGAAACGTGCAGCAATTGGTCACAACACAAACAACTGAAGAAACGTGCAGCAATTGGTCACAACACAAACAACTGAAGAAACGGGCAGCAATTGGTCACAAGACGAACAACTTAAGAAACACGCAGCAATTGGTCACAACACAAACAACTGAAGAAACGTGCAGCAATTGGTCACAACACAAACAACTGAAGAAACGTGCAGCAATTGGTCACAACACAAACAACTGAAGAAACGTGCAGCAATTGGTCACAACACAAACAACTGAAGAAACGTGCAGCAATTGGTCACAAGACAAACAACTGAAGAAACTTGCAGCAATTGGTCACAGCACAAACAACTGAAGAAACAGCAATTGGTCACAAGACAAACAACTTAAGAAATACGCAGGAATTGGTCACAAGACGAACAACTAAAGAAACGCGCAGCAATTGGTCACAACACAAACAACTGAAGAAACGCGCAGCAGTTGGTCATAACACAACTGAAGAAACACGCAGCAGTTGGTCATAACACAACTGAAGAAACGAGCAGCAGTTGGTCACAACACAAACAACTGAAGAAACACGCAGCAGTTGGTCATAACACAACTGAAGAAACGTGCAGCAATCGGTCACAACACAAACAATTTCAGAAACGCGCAGCAATTGGTCACAACACAAACAACTTAAGAAACGCGCAGTAATCGGTCACAACACAAACAATTTCAGAAACGCGCAGCAATTGGTCACAACACAAACAACTTAAGAAATGCGCAGCAGTTGGTCACAACATAAACAACTGAAGAAACGCACAGCAATTGGTCACAACACAAACAACTGAAGAAACATGCAGCAGTTGGTCATAACACAACTAAAGAAACGAGCAGCAGTTGGTCACAACACAAACAACTGAAGAAACGCGCAGCAATCGGTCACAACACAAACAACTGAAGAAACGCGCAGGAATTGGTCACAAGACGAACAACTGAAGAAACGCGCAGCAATTGGTCACAACACAAACAACTGAAGAAACGCGCAGCAGTTGGTCATAACACAACTGAAGAAACACGCAGCAGTTGGTCATAACACAACTGAAGAAACGAGCAGCAGTTGGTCACAACACAAACAACTGAAGAAACACGCAGCAGTTGGTCATAACACAACTGAAGAAACGAGCAGCAGTTGGTCACAACACAAACAACTTAAGAAACGCGCAGCAATCGGTCACAACACAAACAATTTCAGAAACGCGCAGCAATTGGTCACAACACAAACAACTTAAGAAATGCGCTGCAGTTGGTCACAACATAAACAACTGAAGAAACGCACAGCAATTGGTCACAACACAAACAACTGAAGAAACATGCAGCAGTTGGTCACAACACAAACAACTGATGAAACGAGCAGCAGTTGGTCACAACACAAACAACTGAAGAAACACGCAGCAGTTGGTCATAACACAACTGAAGAAACGAGCAGCAGTTGGTCACAACACAAACAACTTAAGAAACGCGCAGCAATCGGTCACAACACAAACAATTTCAGAAACGCGCAGCAATTGGTCACAACACAAACAACTTAAGAAACGCGCAGCAATCGGTCACAACACAAACAACTTAAGAAACGCGCAGCAATCGGTCACAACACAAACAACTTAAGAAACGCGCAGCAATCGGTCACAACACAAACAACTTAAGAAACGCGCAGCAATCGGTCACAACACAAACAATTTCAGAAACGCGCAGCAATTGGTCACAACACAAACAACTTAAGAAATGCGCTGCAGTTGGTCACAACACAAACAACTGAAGAAACATGCAGCAATTGGTCATAACACTACTGAAGAAACGAGCAGCAGTTGGTCACAACACAAACAACTGAAGAAACGCGCAGCAATCGGTCACAACACAAACAATTTCAGAAACGCGCAGCAATTGGTCACAACACAAACAACTGAAGAAACGTGGTGCAATGAGTCACGCCCTTGCAAATATCCCCTCAACACAACAAAAATGTTTTAAGGGGACCCAAAACCATGACGGACCCTGAGATATGGATGTGTTATTATAATAAGATAAACAAAAAAAAACGTACCTTTTAAAGGCGACCAATCACTTCACTGAGCAACTGTCACGGCATAATAACACATCCATATCTCAGCAGGGTCCTTCATGGTTTTGGGTTCTTTGAGAACCTTATGTGATATCTAGTGTATATGATGACGCATGACATAAGAGGCATTTGTAACGGAAGCTCTGGTGAGAGTGGACAAATAAGTAAATGCCAGTAACTAATTTCTGTTTTTAGCAGCATTCAAGTTATGCTCATCAGACAGATTTGTGCACTTTTAGAAGCTTCAAAAAGGGCCAATACCCAACATAATTATACAAAATGGAAGAGTCGGGGTAACATTTTAAATTTTAGTAAATTATGGAGATATTTTTATTTTTGGATGAACAATACCATTAAGTTAATTTAAGCTTAATTTTCATTAACTAAGGCATTTACAAGTTCACCGTTCTCTAATATTTGTTAGGGATGTAGTCAAATATCATTCATTAACATGTACAGGCATAAAAATAGTCACCTGAAAATGATCTGATTCTCAAGTTCATGTTCAAGTTCATTTATTTATAGAGCACTTTTAAAATAGTCACAAGACTGACCAAAGTGCTGTACATAAGACAAAGTAAAAATAAAAATACTTATATAAATATATATATATATTTGGTATATATATATATACCAAATTCATTTTCTTTTCGGCTTAGTCCCTTTATTCATCAGGGGTTGCCACCGCGGAATGAACTGTCAACTTATCCAGCATATGCTTTACGCAGGATGCCCTTCCAGCCACAACCCAGCGCTAGGAAACACCCATACACTCTTGCATTTACACACATACACTATGCCCAATTTAGCTTATCCAGTTCACCTACACCGCATGTTTTTGGACTGTTGGGGAAACTGGAACACGGGGAGAACATGCAAACTCCACACAGAAATGCCAACTGGCACAGCTGGAGCTCGAACAAGCAACGTTCTTGCTGCGAGGCAACAGTGCTACCCACTGAGCCACTGTGTCGCCTATGACATACCAAATTTAAAGCTCAAATAAAAGTTTAAGAGCCTGAAGTTAAAACAACCTGATCTCATGATGAAACTATTTTAGGTTTCAACTTTGGGTGAATTTGTATGATGCAATTCTATGAAAACATATGATTTCTTACATTAAAATATTAAATTCCTCCCCAAACATGAAGTGTAAGCAGATGTTTTTTAAAAAAAAGTAATACAAATTCATAAAAGTTTGCGAAATTGTATAGAAACTGCAATGAGAGTGTTTTGTATTAAAATGGTTCAGTTCAATTCACCTTTATTTGTACAGCACATTTACAATGTAGATTGTGTAAAAGCAGCTTCACATAGAAGATCATAGTAAATTGAAACAGTGTCAGTCCAGTTTTCAGTGTTTAGGCCAGTTTAGTTTAGTTGACTGATTATTAAACCATGTGGTTTAATAATCACTTCTGAGAGTCCAAACACTGAAGAGCAAATCCATCGATGCCGAACCATACAAGCCAGTGGCGACAGCGGCGAGGTAAAAACTTCACCAATTGGTGAAAATGAAGAATGAAAAAAACCTCGAGAGAAACCAGGCTGTTTCGCATGACCATTTCTCCTATGGCCAAATGTCTTGTGCAGAGCTGCAGTCTAGGTGCTGGAGAAGCTGGACCTCAGCGAAGACTCGCCTTTCCCCAGAGCGTCACAGGAATCAGTCTCATGCTCTCCACTCCTCCATGACCACCACAGCAGCTGCTCAAGATACGGCCTGGTCCAGGGTTATGGCAACCTTAGGATCATCTCGTCACTGGTCTTGGATCGAA
This sequence comes from Danio aesculapii, assembly GCF_903798145.1. Lineage (NCBI taxonomy): Eukaryota > Metazoa > Chordata > Actinopteri > Cypriniformes > Danionidae > Danio > Danio aesculapii. The sequence goes on from NC_079453.1 coordinate 14,956,190, forward strand.
TCAGTGGCGCTGCATAGTCTCTGAGGGCCTCGGGATGAGTATCCCCAGGTGGAAATAGAGAATAAAGAGTATAAGTAGCATAGCTGCTGTCCATAGTGTATATAAACGAGATGCAAAAACCTGCGTGGTGCGATGGTTGTACCTACCTTTAAGAATGAAGTTTGTTGTCTGTCAATTCGAACAATGTACACACTTTTTAGATTCTACTTAATACTCGTTTCAAAACAATTATCTAAGTATTTAAATAAAAGTTTGTTTAAATTAGAAATAAGCACTTTTTTAAAAATAAATGGATCACTGTCAATGAAAATGTACAGCAGCCTCAGGAGTCAATGCCAATGTTTAGAATTCTTACGCATCAAAAACTTCCATAGAGGGCACCCCTGGGAGCCAGTGGACAATGTCAACAACAGTCACAAGTAAATGATGATCCATGCATGGTTCAGTCATTCAAAAGAAACTACATTTTTAATATAATTTTAGGTCCCTTTGTGATCGCTAAATCTCTGTGAATCTCTGTAACTATGTGTGCATGAGTGATGAGCGCCTGGGGCTGCAGGTGACCTCGCGTGACAGGTTGAGTGAAGGGGCCGGTGAGGGCCTGTCATCTTCTGTTCACTCACTCAGTGTCTGACGCAGCCAGGCAGAACTCTGCACAACACCTGCTGACACTCATGCTGGCCCGGTGCCTTCATGTCATACACACTGCCGTCAGGATGCACTCGTAAGGTTACACGCCTCTTACTATGCACACACACACACACACACACTGCTGCCAGCACGTCACACTCGATCTGTACATTCTGTCGTCTCCCACACAGTATCTCTCAGAAGATCTACTTAGAACACACTAATCAAGTCCCCAACGGTCTCTAATATTTGTTTGCATGTATCGTCCTGTCTTTTCTATCTAGAGCCAGAAACACATACTCTGCGCTAATATGTAGGTGTTAATGCCTGTGGAGTGGCAAAGATAGAGTTACCTCAAGATATGTATTCTTTTTATTATTCAATTGGATACAACTTGGTAGTGCAGTGGGTAGTGCTGTCGCCTCATAGCAAGAAGGTCGCTAGTTCGAGCCTCGGCTGGGTCAGTTGGCATTTCTGTGTGGAGTTTGCATGTTCTCCCTGTGTTCGCGTGGGTTTCCTCCGGGTGCTCCGGTTTCCCCCACAAGTCCAAAGACATGCGGTATAGGTGAATTGGGTAAGCTAAATGGTCCATAGGAAATGTGTGTGAATGAGTGTGTATGGATGTTTCCCAGTGATGGGTTGCAGCTGGAAGGGCATTCGCTGCGTAAAACATATGCTGGATAAATTGGCGGTTCATTGTGCTGTGGCAACCCCAGATTAATAAAAGGACTGAGCCGAAAAGAAAATGACGATGAATACAACTTAAAAACAACAGCTCACTACAATCTGATGCACTGTTAACAATTTTTATAAATTACACAATATTTACCTGTAATATGAACTGTTTTTTTACAGTAAGACAGTTATGCGGTATGTTACTGTATTTTAAAGTTGCATTGTGAAAACTACTGTATATTTTACAGTAAAGATATGCATACAATTCTGTAAATACATATACAGCAAGATAAATGGTGCTGTAAATGTAAATACAGTATTTTTGCTGTAACTGATTTACAGTTAGTTACTGGCAAACTGCTGCCAGTATGATACTGTAGATTCTACAGGAAATTGTTAACAGATGTTGTTTAAAACTGCTACAATTTTCACTCCACTTTATGGAAGCTAGGCAACTTAAATACAAAAAGGACAAGGTGCATTTGTCATTTACTCTATGAAAACTGTGCAGCGCTATAATGAAATATTATAATAAAAAAATGAAATTGCTATTTAGATGGCGCTCTGTGGTGCGGCAGAAATGTGAACAGTGTCCTGAGTTGTAACTGGGCACTGTGGACAGCCTCTGACAACCGCTGACTTATGGCACCGGTGTGCGTACCCAGATAGAAACCTATGCTTAGAATTCTAAAATGCATGGCACTGCACGGTGTGGCACAGCGCAGAGCGGCCAAATTGGTGTGCGACCCCCTTTAGGGGCTTTTGTACAGGTAAAGTTATGGTTCTGCGTTGTAAATTCACTGTGTTTTCAAGATGTGTTTTTGCTGTTGGTTGTAATGTGAAGTAAATCCACAATTTGTCGATGAAGCATTGGCAAATACTTGAGCAACAACAACTCTACAATGCCATTGTTGTGTTTGTTTGGGCCTGATTTTGGCTGAAACTGTTGATCAAACATTAGCTTTCTGAATGTGTTTCTCTTGTAGCACTAAAATACTGTGCTGCTATTGTGTATAGCATGCATTCACCCAATATGCCCAATATGAGCACATGTTGTCCTGCTGGATTAGCTCCTGCTCTAATGTTGGAGGTAATAAAATGGTATATTCCTGAAAACTACAATCATTCAACAGTGTTCGGGTCTTGTGAACACACCAAAATCGTCTTTTCAACAATAGTATTAGGAACAGTCAAACAGGTCCTCATGTACAATGATTGCTGTTGTTGGTTCTGGTTGATCATGTTGACGCCCCCACCACCATCATCACCATTAATGAACTGAACTAAACTGAAATTCAACTCTGAAAACTGGACTGACACAGTTTCAGTTTACTTGAATTTAATGCAACAAAAACTAAGGACATGATTATTGATTTTAGAAGGAATCTACAGTAGCTGAGGTGACTAAAATCAGGGGTCAAAAAGTAGCATGCGTGGAGAACTACAAATATTTGGACACCATTATTTACAGTTTTTTAAACTGAGGCAAACTGTGAAGCTGTGTGCAAGAAGGGGCATCAATCAGCGCCTTTTTTTGTCTCAGGAAACTATCACAATTTCACATTGGCCACAATATTCTTACTCTTTTTCTATCATGCTTTTATTGTGTCTATTCTATCCTATGCCTATTTTATAATGTATATTTATATATACATTCTTTTTTATGTGTATATGTGGATATGTACAGTTGAAGTCAGAATTAATGGCCCTTTTGATTTTTTTTTTTTTTTTTTGATTTTTTAAATATTTCCCAAATGATGTTTAACAGAGCAAGGGAATTTTCATAGTATGTCTGATAATATTTTTTCTTACAGCGAAAGTCTTATTTGTTTTATTTCAGCTAGAATAAAAGCAGTTTTTAATTTTTAAAAATCCATTTTAAGGTCAAAATTATTATATCTAGTCAAATATTATGTACTGTCTTCGTGGCATAGATAAAATAAATCAGTTATTAGAAATGAGTTATTAAAACTATTATGTTTAGAAATGTGTTTAAAAAAAATCTTCTCTCCGTTAAACAGAAATTGGGGGAAAAAAATAAACAGGGGGGCTAATAATTCTGACTTCAACGGTATATGTGTGATTTAATTGTTTGTATCAAATTCCAAACTTTGCTGCAAAAAGAATCTACCAATAAATCAACTGAACTGAACTTCTATGTTAAGCTGCTTTGACACAATCTACATTGTAAAAACGCTATATAAATAAACATGAATTGAATTGAATTGAATTAATGGCTGGGGGACCCAATAATCAACGCAGTTGCAAAAGTTAGGAAGCATAAAACTTTATGTAGTGTTTATGGGTCACTTCAAAACCAACCAATGCAATGTGAAATGTTTACTAGTCATTATTTGTAGTCCCTATATCATAAAACCAGTCTTATGTTGATTTTTTTTAACTCTTAAGGTGATAATACATGGGGCGACTTTTAGAGCAATGTTGCCCAGCAATATTGCTGAGTGATGCTGCTTGCTATATTTCCTATTGAAAATTGGCAATAAAAATTGTTCTGATAAATTGTCATGTGTCAACTCAAAACAGGCTTTTTATGTAATTTAATGCTTATAATGCCAGTGTGCTTCCTTGTTGTGCATTATCAGTTATATTAATAAACAGTGGTGAGAGTGGGGGCGGTGGGTATTAAAGGAATGTTTCCATATAATATGAAATAGCAACAGATTTGCTCCTCTCTGAATGCTTGTTGCCTAATGTGCGTTATGTTAAATACTTGCCGTTTATCATCTGGTTGACCGTGGCGTTGACAGCAACATTGCTCTTAAAGTTGCTTAGTGTATCATCACCTTCAGATTCCAAATTTTTAAAAGAGTTGTTCTATGACAGCAAAGTGTACATCAATGGAAAGCTGATATATTTTTAATTAACTTTCAGTTTTTTTATTTTTAATTAACTTTTTAATTGCATAAATCTCAATTGCCAAAAATGTATTATGGCTGGTTTTGTGGTTCTGTTATTTAATCCTGTTATTTCATTAGGAAAGAACAATCCACATTTTAGTGCAGCCACACCAAATAAAAGAAAGCTGCAATTTGTTGGTCAGTCACTCTGAGTACTCAAATTTACCTAACTAGTATAATATGGAATCAAATGTGTTCTGATATACTGTGTTGCCATTTACAATGGTGAAGGTGACTGACCTTTGATTTTTAAAAAGCACTACTGTATATAATGATGCCTGCTATAACATATCAGTGCTGAGAATGTAAAGAACAGTGTGTTATGTATTGTATTTTAAAGATACAACATGTAATGTTGTTCAGGAATATGTTTTTGTTTAAAATTCAGTAATTTTAATAGACATCCACAAGAATGTGAAAAATGTCTGATGGCAAAACACGTTTATGTCAATCACAGAAATGTGCCCCATTGATCAACAAAAAGAAGCTTAGTTTAAAAGGTATGGCTATTTGATTTGTGCCCAATACATTGCTGCACTATTATTGTTATGGTTATTTTATATCTAACTTGACCACAGCTTTCTGATTTTAACAGTGTGGATAATCCAACCATTAAAGCTTTTATTTTGTGTTTATGTACTGTACCAGTTGTCTGCCACTCTCAGTAGATCACTTTTAAAGCCCTTGTATTCTTCAAATGAAGTTCTTTTCCTTTCTTTGAGGGCAAAAAGTAGTTTAAAAAGGCTCAGTTAAGATATACTGTTTCTGACACTTAAACAACCCTACGCTGCAGTAGGTGGGGTTGTAATTGTGTCACACTGCTTGCATGCACCCCTAAATACAACAGTGAAATGGTGAATGGTGGCTGAAAGAGAATGAACATTTTCATAAACATCTGGCAGCTCCACCTCAGCATGTTAAATCTTAACATTGTTTTCTATTTGCCGTAGACAGAAACCAAGTGGTGCCTCTGGTGTGCACAAATTCATAGAAAAGACATGGAAAGATGAGGTGTGCTTCTTGTGCAGCGTGTGACCCCCTTAGAGTCTTTAAAATCTCTTCACAAGCAATTGTACAGGTGTGGATACATGTGTACCAGCTCTACTACTTGACTCTCTGTGAATTCATGTGGATAGTGTTGTTGTTTTGGATAGTCTTCTCCTGCCTAACCCATGTGGAATGAGAAATAAATGGAAGGAGGATTTCCAAAAATCAGTGGGATTGCCTAATTACCACAGACCAATAGTAACTCAAAGATGTTTGAAACCAAAACGAACTTGCCTAAAAGATTGCATTGGTAAGCTGTTTCAAAATGCTGAAATGAATTCAAAAAGAACATTGCCTTAGCATGATTTTGTTCGAAATTACATAATTTAATCTGTTCTTTGATTTCGTTTGATGTGACCAGAGCTTTTAGATCTCCATCTGAACATGTGAAGCCAACTAAAGAAGATTATCGTGCTGTCACAATAATGGTATGGTAGGGAACATGAACCTACATCCTGCTTCTTCCTTCAAGTTCCTTCCTTTTCTGTGGGGTGAGACTAATCGCTTGTGTTGGATTTTGTGCATTAAACCACTCTTTTAGACAGAGATAAACCCCCTGTTATTCCCTGTCTCATCATATCAATCCTCTGGTTCAAGTGGACTTCCAGATCTAAATCCTGCATGTGAGCCCTATAAAGCAGGAGGCCATATTCCAGTGCGGTTTCCACATCTTAAGAATGAAAAAAATAAACTGGGACTCGACTCACGCATCCAAGCAGGAAGTATTAGTCAAAGTATAGTATGTTGCCAACCCAGAGGGAATGAGCCCCAGTGCTCTCTCTTTGGACAGGCTCCCGTAGCCCCGAGCCAAACGCTTTTCCCTCCCTCCTCTCTTCCTCACATGCGGTGACATTGGGAGGCCACATTGTTGGCGGTGTCCCAGGTGAGAGGAGGAGACGCATTCCTAGGATGGCCATCAGCTCTGCTGGGGCAGGAACACCCAACCGCCCCCTCTCCCGCACTTCCCCACCCCACTTAAGACAAACAATCCAAAAACTATGACTTATGTAACGCAACACCAGTAAAGCTGAGAGAGCGAGAGAGAGGAAAGAAGGTTGTTGCGAGTATGAATGCCAAAGAACTAGGCAATGCTGAAGGGAACTTGAGGACACGGGAAGGAGAAGCAAAGAATGAAATGTTCCATTATATTGAGGGAAAAAATACTACTGTAAACATGTTCTATCTGGCTCAAATGTCATTGATCCTATAATTAATTGCAGAAATGACTATAAGTCTCAATTTTAGGTTGATTTTGCTACAAGTTTAAACATTGCAGCTCTGTGGTGTTTTTTTTAATACTTGGTTTCTTAGGGAATCCTGACAGCATAAAATTGCTCATAACAATGGAATTAGTTGGTGAATAATTATTGTTTGTCTGGCCAATTGGGTGTGTTTGGGAAAGCTGTTTAGAAAAAGTTTTGAGGTTTTTCAGCATTTGCATATTGGTAAAGCATGTTCAAAAGGCCCCTATTGGTTGAAATCACCAAGCCTCCTAGAATTTTTCCCACCTTATGTCATTACACTCATGGCAGTTTGTCACTGATTTGTCTTTTGGGCATTTAGTTAGCAGCTAGCTCTTTGCAACTCTCACATTGTCCCCTACTGAAGGTAAGCAGGGATGTGCCTGGTTAATACCTGAATGCGAGACAAGGCAAGGCAAGTTTATTTATATAGCACATTTCATACACAGTGGCAATTCAAAGTGCTTTACATAAACAAGAATTAAAAAGACAAGTATAAGAAAATAAATAAATAAAAATGATTAAAAACAGATTAAAATGTGTTAAAATATGTTATAAAAGAATGAAAAAGAAAAGAAAGACATAATTGTGTGATCTGTGGGACGTAGCACAGTGCTCATTCAGTAAAGTCTTGATTTGAATGTGCCTAATGTTGGAGCACATCTGATAGTAGCTGAAAGCGGATTCACCCTGCTTTAACTGAACTCTTGGGATTTCTACTTTATTTGATCTTAAAGATCTGAGTGATCTGTTTGTATCAGTTTGTATTCAGTGAGCATATCTATGTATTGAGGTTCAGGGCCATTTAGTGATTTATAGACAAGTAATAATACTTTAAAATCTATTCTGAATGCAATTGGGAGCCAGTGTAAAGACCTAAGGACAGGTATGATGTGCTCTGATTTTCTGCGTCTGGTCAGAATCCTGGCCGCAGCGTTCTGGATGAGCTGCAACTGTCTGACTGTCTTTTTGGGAAGGACAGCGAGGAGGCCGTTACAGTAATCCACCCTGCTGCTTATGAAAGCATGAACAAGTTTCTCTGTAAGTCTTCACTGGAAAGCATCTAATTCTTGCAATGTTTTTGAGATGATAGTATGCCGATTTACTGACTGCTTTGACATGACTATTGAAACTCAGATCTGACTCCGGAGTCACACCAAGATTCTTGACCCCTTTGTTTGATCGTAAGTTGTTTGAGCCAATGTAAGCAACACTTGGAAAACTAGTTTGCTAGTGTAGGGGTGCACTTAGGCACAGTTGCCTTGAACAATGCCGAAGCGTGATTGTCCCCCCTCCCCTCTCCTCCAATGACCTGCACTCACACTGCTTTTTTTGCCTTCCGAACCTGAGCATGCTTACGTCATCGATGATGCAACTGTTTAACTCCTTAACAGGAAGAAAAGCACTCTCACTCAGCACAGTGGAGAGTTCTTTAGTTATATAGTTTTAGTCGTTTGAGATGCAGTGACATGCAGTCGAATATTTTGCCGCAACTTTTGCCGCTTATAAATGATCATAAACATCTTTTTGCGGCAAGTATTAGAAGAATTGGGGAAGGTGGCAGCTGACGTGCAGCGAGGGGTTTGCGTCCTCAATAAAGAATGACAGTTTGTGTTCATTAAACAGTAAGAATGATTAATAAATCCATATGAAACAGTCCCTTCAAGGTGACGTTGTATCTTCAGTTTCACTTTTAACTTTCTGAGCCCAACCGAACCGCGCTCTGGCACACCTATTCCAACCGGTCAAGGGCCAGCCAACTAAAATGTGCCTGGGCCTGATTCTGAGCACTCACTCTTGTCAAACCGGGAAATGCGCCTACGGATAGCATAGTGTGAGTGCACCCTAAGATGTTGTAGTGAGGCCCTGTGGTCTTTGTGGGTTATAGTGCCCCAGAATAGTATTAATAATTCCTTACATTTATATAACGCTTTTTGGGACACTCAAAGCGCTTTACACATTGGGGGAATCTCCTCATCCACCACCAGTGTGCAGCACAGATGATGTGACGGCAGCCATATTGCGCCAGACAGCACACCACACACCAGCTGATTGGTGGAGAGGAGAAGCCAATTAAGATACGGGGATGGTTAGAGGGCCATAGGCAAATTTGACCAGAATGCCCGGGATAAACCTCTACTCTTTTTCGAAGAACATCCTGGGATTTTTAACAACCACAGAGGGTCAGGACCTTGGTTTAACATCTCATCTGAAATATGGTGCTCACTGAGCAGTCACTATACTGGGGCATTAGGAATCACACAGACTACATCTGGCCTCACTAACACCACTTCCGGCAGCAACCTAGGTCTCCCATCCAGCTACTGACCGGGCGCAGCCCTGCTTAGCTTCAGTGGGTGACCATGTGAGAGTTGCAGAGAGCTAGCTGCCAGCAGATTTGGGGGCTCTATGCTGTCAATGAGGACTTTCCTTTGGATGAGACCTTGATTCAAGATCCCGAGTCTCTGTGGTCATTGACAAATCCCAGGATTTCTTTTAAAAAGAGTAGGGGTGGGTTCCCAGGATCCTGGCCAAATTTGCTCATTTGCCTCTGTCCATCATTGCCTCATAACCATCCCCAGATCATAATTGGCTTCATCACTCTCCACCAGTTAGCAGGTGTGTGATGTCTGGAGCAAAATGGCTGCTGTCGTGACATCCAGGTGGATTCCGAAAATGGTGGTAGTGGAGGAGATTCCCCCAAATATCTAAACCACCTTTTTAGTGCCCAGAAAAGAGCTATATAAATAAAAGTTGTTATTATTTATTATTATTATAATCTTATTATTATTATTATTAGTAGTAGTAGTAGTATCAGTATCAGTATCAGTATTATTTTTATTATATTGGATGGTCAATTAAACCATTTAGATAAAATTTTTCATAACATTTGCTTACATTCAACTGAAGAGCTTTAGGATCTTTGAAACATGCAGTCACCAAAGTGAATTAATTAGAAATGTGAAGCTCAAGTAAAAAGGGTAGGAAAGGTGATTAAAGAGTAAGGGCATCCAGTAAATCAAAGGAAAGTGAAGAAGGGGTCATTAAGTTAATTAGGTTGAGAGATGCAAGGAAAACAAGAAATTACGATTTATTTTTTTTAATGTGATTAGTATTTGCTGCACTAGAGTGTCATTTGGCTAAAGTGTTGGTCACTGGCAGAATGTTTTTTTCAGTGCTACGTATTAGCATAATATAATATGCCTCACTAATTTCTATGTCTTTGTTGAAACGGGTATCCAATATTTTAGCTAATCAGATGTGTATCTGTTTGGTTTATCATTTATTGTTATCAAGTGAGATGCACTCACCATTACACTGACAATGATTTGCTTTGGGAACTGCGTTAGTTCTATCTGGCATAGATTAAATAATTTGCTGGAAACATTCCTCAGATGTTTTGGTTAATTTTGTATTGCTGTAAATTTGTTGACTGCATATCTATGATGCAAATCTCACGTTCCAACACATCCCTGGAGGTGCTTCATTGGATTGTGATCTGGTGACTTTGGAGGGCAATTGAGTGTAGTGAACTCATTGTCATGCTCAAGAAAAAAGTTTGGAATGATTTGAGGTTTTTACGATGGTGTATTATACTGCCAAATTAGCAATAATAAGATGTAAACGCTCAGCAACAATACTCAGTTAGATTGTTGCATTTAAACAATTCTCAGCTGGTACTAGGGGCATCCAGTGTGTGGCAATATTGCATTATGTTGCAATTCCAATGTATATTACATTACAGTTATCACACTTATTATCCAATTATTTGGACTCTACCACCTGAATGTCACAGCATAAATCAAGACACATTAGGCTACGATTTTTTTTTTTCTGACAGAGCAACTTTGTGGTCTTCTGGTCTTCTACTCTTGTACCCGATTTGCTTAAAGGCTTGAAATGTTGTGAAATGCTGCTTACTTTGCATAAATCAGTTAAATAGATATAAATGTTTATAAATTTTAAATGTGAGTTAAAGGATTTGGACACATCATAAACACAAATGTTTAAAACACAGCAAATCCTCTGACACCTATGCTGTTTCATGCACCTCAAAAGTTTTCTTTTTTCATTTCACATTTCATCAATTCTCAGTTTTCCCTAATTGTATAAGAAGCTCTCTTGGCCCGAAAATCAATTACATAAAAAAATAAGAAACATTAGGTATAGTCAGTAAAGTCCAGATTTGACATCTGAATAAGCTCAATATAATATTCAAATAAAAAAGTTTTCATACTGGGTTTCTATTATAAAGTAACCATTTTCAATCCTAAAAGAGTCTTTAAATAAATTAAACCAATGCGAACTGTGCGTTTGTGTTTACCTGGTGTTTACTACACTGTGTAGACTAATGGTACTAATTTTAGACCTTATAGGACATTGTTTTGATAGTCCAAAAAATATAAATAGAATAATTATTTGCTTATAAAAACCCATTTGTGCTATGGAAAGGTTCCATATTAAACATTCATGATGAGAACATAATAATAACAACAACTATATTAAATGAATAATATATAAAATATTTAATTAACAAAATTATTACTCAGGTGCTGGGAAAAGACTGGTTGGCGTAGTAGGTAGTGCTGAGGCCTCACAGCAAGAAGGTCACTAGTTCGAGCCTTGGATGGGTCAGTTGGCGTTTCTTTGTGGAGTTTGCCTGTTTTTCCTGTGTTTGCATGGGTTTCCTCCGGGTGCTCCGGTTTCCCCCACAAGTCCAAAGACATGTGGTATAGGTGAATTGGGTAAAATGTATGCTGGATAAGTTGGCGGTTCATTCCAGTGTGGCGACCCCAGATTAATAAAGGGACTAAGCCGAAAAGAAAATGAATGAATGAGTTACTCAGGTACCTTGTTCAATGTCAATGTACATAAACCAGTCACTTTATTAGGTACTCCTGTCCAAGTGTTGGTTAACGCAAATTTCTAATCAGCCAATCACATGCAGCATCTCAATGCATTTAGGCAAGTAGACACGGTCAATGCAATCAGCTGCAGTTCAAACTGAGCATCAGAATGGGGAGGAAAGGTGATTTAAGTGACTCTGAACGTGACAGACAGGCTGGTCTGAGCATATGGTGGTGTAATGGTGTGGGGGATATTTTCTTAGCACACTTTAGGCCCATTAGTACCAATTGAGCATTGTGTCAACACCACAGCCTACCTGAGAATTGTTGATGACCACGTCCATCCCTTTATGACCACAGTGTACCCATCTTCTGATGGCTACTTCCAGCAGAATAACATGCCATGCCTTAAAATGTGTATCATTTCAAACTGGTTTCTTGAACATGACAATGAGTTCACTGTACTCAAATGGCCTTCACAGTCACCAGAACTCAATCCAATTGAGCGCCTTTGGGATGTGGTGGAATGGGAGATTCGCATCATGGATGTGCAGCCGACAAATATGCAGCAACCGTGTGATACTATCATGTCAATATGGACTAAAATCTCTGAGGAATATTTCCAGTACCTTGTTGAATCTCTGCCACAAAGGATTGGGGCAGTTCTGAAGGCAAAAGGGGGTCCAACCTGGTACTAGTAAGGTGTACCTAATAAAGTGGCCGGTGAGTGTAAATATATGGCAATAAAAGTACTGATGCATTTCTCAGCAAACAGCACTAATTAAAAAAGTACAAAAGGGAGTGTGACAGTGACACAAATAGACATAGAAAACAGGAAGTGGGGTTGAGGACAATGCAGTCGTACATCTCGCTGTAGATCATTTTAAGCATATTTATTTGATGCCCTACTTTTGCTTCCCTATGACGGACCCCTTAGTGCAAAGCACGCTGGTTTCAGCGCAGTGTAATCTCACTGACAGAGCTCTGATGTGAATGCTCGAGGCCCGGTTCAAACCCAACAGCAAATGCATGTTTACTTCCTTTAATTTGCTGTCAAAGAAATTCTCTATCACCTCAGTGAGTGTGTGCGTAAGTGTCAGCGTTAGTGAGATAGAAACTAAACAGTCGAGAAGAGCAATTAAAGATGGAAGAACTGGTATGCAGAGATGGTATGATAGCACCTGAAAGCTCATACTGTAGCTGTGATTACAGAAATGTTGTGTGTGTGTGGTCTACACATCTCAGCTTTAGTCTTAAAACAATTATAGCCAGATATTATCATTAGAAAAACATCTGTTTAGGTTTTTTGTATTACTGCATTCAAATCGCAATGCAGTCAATGCAAGCTTTTAGTCCCGGGTCTGTTGGAATCCTGGAAGGATTGTATTCTGAACAGCTCTGCCTCAGGGCAAACCGTTCCAATGCCATATATCTTTCGACAATGATGAAATAAAGAAGTTTTGACTTCGTCCCTTGGATATTTATTCAAATATTTCACCAGCCATATATCTTTACGTTTGACAGAAACCGGATTATGTAATTGAACTTCACTAACATTATGGACAGCATAGGGGATGTTCTTTTACATTATCAGTGACTACAATTCCATTCAAAAAATGCATATTTAAAGTGATTTGGTATCACATTTATTTGATAATAAAGTAATAATATTACTTTAATAATAATAATAGTTTTTTAATAAATGTTATTTAATAAAAGGCTTTGATGGTCCTTGAACACATGCTGTTGATTTTAAGTTACGTTGCAACTACATGCCAAATAAATCTCTTTACACTATAATTGTAATTTGTGTAGTACTTACATAGTTTCTTCTAATCAGGAGAATGTCTGTTGGTGGAGCAGTGTCAGCAGATATTAAGCAGACGGTTTGCTAATATTTTAATGGGAATTAGTTAGCATGCAGTTGCAATGTAACTTATAGTTAACAATATTTGCAAAAGAAACCATGAAAATAAAGTCATATAGAACATTCTTTTACATACTGTAAACTACAATATATATATATATATATTAATACAAACCACAGAGCTCTTTAACGCTTAGAACTAAAGGTAAACTGGAGAATGGAATTAAAATGGGTTGTAGAACTAGTTGTACCAAACAGAACCTTTAGACATTGCAAAATATGTTAAAATAAATGCCCCTATATTTCATGTATGTATTGATTAACGTAGCTCATTTTGAATGTAAAAGGTCTGCAAAATTTTGAAGATGCATGATCATTTTTTAATAATTTGATATTATGATATGTTTTTTAATCAACCTGGAAATCATCATATCCAGAAGAATTTATTGTCAAGACACAACGAAAACCTTTACCACACACATTCCTTTTATAATCACCTATGAGCTGCTAAATGAATCTCCTACTTACATCATGTCTGCACTCTGTTTAAGATGAGAGAAATTATGAATATGATGAACCATTATAGAGCTTAAATCAAACTTCAATTAAAGATAACACACACAAAGCACTTGCACACGTCAAGTGGACACACACTTCTGCACAAGGATTTTCACATAGCTTGGTTTCAATCCTAATGTGGCAAAATATTGCAAAAAATAAATAAATAAAAAAAATACAATCAAGCTGTTTGAGAGGCTGATTGTAGTATTGGTAACCTAGTAACCAACAGTAAACAAAGAAAGCATAATGGAGACAGCTGATTAGTCACATATCTATATGCTTACTACATCTGATTTTATTCATCAGATGCATTTTCATCTCCCATTAGTCATATATATATATATATATATATATATATATATATATATATATATATATATATATATATGGCATTTCCATCACTTGTTTTTCATGTGATGCTTTAAAATCTGCATCACAGGGTGATGGAAACTCAGCTTATAAAATTCTTACGCATATAGACTGACTCTTGTATCTATTCCACCCCATTCACACTGGGTATCAGCATTAATAAGGCATTTCTGAAACTTTATTCTGACATGATCATCATGGTGACGACATTATGCTTTAAACTTTTAGGTTTCTTTACTCTTAATATCATTACACATAAATCTGCAGATTTTTTAAACAAAAATCTTTGCAGTGGTTGATGGTGCCAGATGGATCCCAGTATTTTAGAAACTGGGATTTTCACGCACAACCAATCTAGGGTTTACACAGAATGGTCGAAAAAGTGAAAATATCCAGAGAGCGGCAGTTCTGTGGGCGCAAATTCCTTGTTGATGCTAGAGGTCAGAGGAGAATGACCAGACTGGTTCTAGCTGATTAAAAAGGCAACAGTAACTCAAATAAACATCCGTTACAACCAAGGTATGCAGAAGAGCATCTCTGAACACACAGCACGACGAACCTTGAGGCAGATGGGCTACAGCAGCAGAAGACCACACCGCGTCACACTCCTATCAGCAAATAAAATGAAATTAAGACTACAATTCGCACAGACTCACCAAAATTGGACAATAGAAGGTTGGAAAAATGCTGCCTGGTCTGATGAGTTTGGCATCAACAACATGAAAGCATGGATCCATCCTGCCTTTTATCAACAGTTCAGCCTGCTGATGGTGGTGTTAGGGTGTAGGGGATATTTTCTTGGCACACTTTGGGCACATTAGTACCAATTGAGCAGTTTCTCAACAACACAGTCTACCTAGTTTTGTTGCTGACCATGTCCATCCCTTTATGACCACAATGTATCCATCTGATGGCTACTTCCAGCAGGATAACGCACCATGTCATAAAGCCTAAATCATCTCAGACTGGTTTCTTGAACATGACAATGAATTCACTGTACTCAATTGGCCTCCACAATCACCAGATCTCAATCCAATAGAGCAACTTTGGGATGTGGTGGAATGGGAAATTTGCATCATGTATGTGCAGCCAACAAATCTGCAGCGACTGTGTGATGCTGTCATGTCAATATGTACCAAAATCTCTGAGGAATATTTCCAGTACCTTGTTGAACTTATGCAACGAAGGATTAAGGCAGTTCTGAAGGCAAAAGGGGGTCCAACCCAGTACTAGTAAGGTGTACCTAATAAAGTGGCCGATGAGTGTATACTTCAAATCTATGTATCTTTATGTGTCTCAATATGCACAGATAAATCAATCATATATATATAAAAAAAAAATAAAAAAAAATCACAATTTTTTATTTTAAAAAATTAAAGGTGCATTTTGATTTCATGGAAAAAGTATTCTACAATAGACAAACATCATTTCACTGTACAGTATGTGTTCAACTAAGCTGAGAACACTACTTACACTACTCTTAGCTAATAGATTTATGTTGGGAAGGAATTTTGAAGGACTTTGCGAATGATGGTTCTTCTATTGCAGAGCTTTCTGTGGAGTTCTGCAGGTGCAGATTCTGTGTGGGCCTGCTAATAAGCTTAGATCAATTGTAGTGAGGGAGGATCAAGTCTAAGCTTCTTTACCACACGAAAAAAGGAGTTTAATGTTTAAGTAACTAAACCACAATTACAAATGAAGCAGTGAAGGTGGGTCACATTAGATTACGCATATTAGCCAATTAGCATACACACCAGATACAAAAAAAATGAATGATGGACAAACATGTTGATGTTTTACAACAGTGTTCCAGAGAGGCCAGTCAGACTTTAAATGGCACGCAAATTGGTCAAATGTTATACAAAACAAGTCTAAAAAAATCTGTCTTTAACAATATTTCAAGAAGGACTACTGGAAACTTTTCTGCCTTTAAATATTTGCAGTATCGTTTTAACAGAATGCACAGATAAGAATAACAAATGTTATTAGCACTACAAACCAATGTGTTAATAATTATGATGACAATAAATTAAAATGAATGTACATATTTTGAACACGATTTACAATGACCATGACTGCTTTTATACCGTAAAAATAAGCCAGACAAGGAAACTGGCACTAGATATTTACTTCTGTGAAAATTTACCAAAATAATAATAATATGACTAACAGATGATGTTTATTGATTGATTGCTTGAATGACAAAAGAATGACAAAAGTGCAAAACTGTATACAGAAAAAATATTGTACATTTTCTGTCAGAACATTATCTTTTTTTTTATACTGATAAGTATTTTTAGAGTGTTCCTTATGGAAGGTTTGTTTTTATAAAGCATCACATTGAACTACTATACAATTCCTCCCGAATAGACAGAAAAAAGAAATGGCTTTTCTTTACCTTTACCGTTAAACATGCTATTAACCACTAACCGCCAACACTACCGCTCCCTTTACGCAGAGTACGCAGGCGGCGTAGGGCCTCAACTCCAGAGGGGGGCACCAACTCGGTTACTCAAAAAAAAAAAAAAAAAAGATTAACATTTATTTAATAATATTGACATAAACTGAGTGTCAATAATATATATATATATATATATATATATATATATATATATATATTGATAATATGTTAAATACATTTTAAAATGTATTACACATATTAAATCATAAAATGAATCATATTAATCATAAACTTTTATGACGAACGCAAAAACAAACATGTAATTTGTTTTTATGAGCATACACACGGCGCTGTCCGGTCCACTTATCTTTGCTAGCATCATATAACAATAATTGATGCAAGTTACAGCTCTATGCCCGGGAAAAGACAACAGCAGTCTGGAGCCGAGAAGAGGAAAAATGTACAAGATAAATCGCGTGCATCATTTCAGCTAACTTTCATGAATCCTGAAAACATATTTTTTGGTTGTTCAAGTAAATTAGTGATGTTAACGTTTAAACTTCTCTACAACTGCACCAAATCTGCCTTTTTTGTTGTTGTTATTTGTTGTTGTTTACGTTCAGTTTCTTGCTTTGCGGCTATGCATTGCGCTTAAACTATGATAGGACATGTTCTATGACTTTTCGCGTTTGCCCCTCTTCCCCATACTGATTCACAAACACAATTATTTTATTAACTTGTGCAATACTTTACAATTCTGTTTGCACACCAGCTACATACACATGCACTGCACAGTTTTTCACTGTATGTATTATTTATTATTATATAGTTCTATGTTATATAATTATATATTACATAATTCTTTGAAGTTATCATTGTTTATTGTTTTGTCTATTTCTATACATTTCTTATTGCTGCTGTTGTTATTGCTTGTATCACTGCAATGACAATGTCTCTTTAGTCTTTACATCGATGGATTGGTGTGTTTTTAATAGGTCAGTTTTCCATTTTTGTACATTACAAAATGAAATAACAAAACTGACTCATTCTTTGATTTCTGAAAGATCAATCATATAAAATTAGTCAAATTACTGTAGACCATTGGCCATAAACCATTTCATTGCATAAATTCATAAATTATTATTTTTTTTTGAATGTTAATGTTTTTGTTTAAAAATACACTCAATTTAATACACTTTTTAATTCTTAAAAACCACAAATGTCTTTGATTTATACTGACAGCATGGGTCAGTGTTTGTCATCATAGATTATAGCGCAAGTTAAATCCACATTTTGGTTGTAGTTTAGACACATTATGAAGAGTGCTGGACTAGCTCATTGTTTTAATAGTATGTCAGGAGTTTTTTTTTTCTTTAAATGGCTAATTTCTTCTGTATTGTACATGGAGGTTCAATGCTGAAATTTGTCACAAAAGAAGATGTGGTGGCATGACCAGCACTGCTCCAGAGTCACCAGCAGCTGCACAGGTACAGACACAGTATGCAGCACTGAGGACCGTCCATCTCTACAGGTAGAGAGAGGGTTTTATTCCTTACCTTTTGTAAATGTTTGAAATTGGGAATGCTTCTGCAGAACACATGTCCGTGTTTATTTTGATGTAAACTATTATTCTGTAATGTAAATATTTGAATGTTTAAGTATAATTTTGAGTGTTTGTATGCATATTTATGTATATATTTAAATAAATACATGTTTAAATACATATGTTTGTGTGTATTTGTTCCTCTGTGGGGGGACCACAATAAAATTTCACATAGGGCATCCTTTTGGCCAGCAGCGGCCCTGACCACTAACTCGTTTTCAAAGCAGTAAAACAATTTTGTAGCACAAAGCAACAGTTGAGTTCTGGATGTTCATAAAACACAATTTTGCCATTTTGAAAAAACAAATCTAAATAAATAAATTATAAACACTAATTGATAATCAATGCTAATTCTTAACAAAATATAGACTTTAAAAAATACTGGGTTGTTTAGCTTTGGGACAAATATGGACAAACCCAACTTTGAATGTAACTTTTTACCCAGATGTTGTGGGTTTGTTCGCCCTGCTGTGTGATATTGCATTTATACAACAGTTAATAATTGGAAACAGGAATAATCGTGTATATAAAAAAAGAAAATCAAACATGGAGAGTCAAAAAAAAATCCTTTTGTAAGAACTACAATTTTCTTTTGCCATTCATTCACATCTGCAATTGACATCAGAACATCAGATACTGTTGCTAATTCACAGAACAGGTGATTTTGCTCACATTTTAAGATTAAAAGGCTGAACAGCATGAAATGCCTTCAGTCTAGAGACATTTCCCAGCGTCTCTGTTGCAATCGGGAGATCACAATAATTAACCCAGAATAAAAACAAAGCAAAGCAAACACTTCCAAAGTTTTTCTCCTCTAAGGAGTTATTATGTGGTTTCTGTCACCATCTTGTGGCGGAACGTCAACCATCTTTTCTCTGCTCAGTAAGACAGGCTGATGGATGCCGACACATTGTATCTTCGAAATTATAAATATTTAAAATAGGCACTGTTCCTATAAATAAACTGCATAGATGCAATCTAAACAACTAAATTGTCGCCCCAAAAGCCTCAAAAGTACATTATGTTCTACATCACTCTATGTGGGCAGAATAATACAGAAGGGTGAGGAGGCTGTATGAGTGCTGTTATTGCAGAATATGGCACGGCTATTAGCCAATCAGATTCGAGAACCAGACAGAAATGTTGTATAAATGAGCAATATCACATGAGTAGCATGGGTGCCATTGGGCTCTATTTTAACGATCCAGTTGCAAAGTGTAAAGCGCATGGCGCAAAAGCGTTGGCACGCAAAAGGGCGTTGTGGGAATGTTTTGAGCATAAACCAATCAGAGTCTCATCGCCCATTTAAGGGTCAGTTGCATCACCCCATGGTGCATTTCCTATTTACAAGACGGAATTTGTAAGTGGAAGACACATCCTATGCCCCATATGGTCCAAAACCTGACAGGTGGACAAATCACATTTTTTTATAAAAAAAAAATAAATATGCATATAATAAATATTACTACTAATAATAATAACATTGTGCAACTGCAAATTGTCATGAATAAACATGAATAAAAAAGCCCCCCGAGATGAAGGCATGGAGGCAGTGGTTTTTATATTTATGTAGAAAATAATCATTTTGTAATATTTCAATCCTTTAATTCATTTGTAAAGATATTTGCATATTGCTGTACATTCTGCGTGTTTTAAGCAATGTGTAAGCAAGGCGCATAACTAACGCGCTCTGCGCTGGACTTTATACCTATACCTATTGCAGTCTATTTTAGTTACTCAAAATAACAATGCGCCAACAATGTGCCTTACCACGCCTCTTTTCTAAAGTGAAACATCCATGAGTCCACAAAGTGGCATAAATGGATTTGCAATTTAAACAAAGTGGAGGAAAACTGGAAAATTAAGGTTGCATTGGTCTAAAAATAGCAACAGGTTGTGGCAAACAGGTCTTGTGCCTGATTGCACAGGGTATATGATAGGGACCTTAGTATCCCAGTAGTAATGATATACAGCCATATCACACTGCTACGAGTGTGATATTGCATTTATACAACAGTTTTACGGCATAATCGTGTATAAAAAAGACAATCAAACACAGAGTCTACAAATCCTTTTGTATGAGGAACAACTTTCTTCCACCATTCATACACATTTGCAGCTGACAACCGCTGACACCGTTGATGATATATATTTTCGGATTATTAAAAAGTATGTTCTTTACAGAACAAATATAAACTGTATGAATAGAACTTTGAGGTACAACATCTTCTGTTTATATGGACACAAGTGGCAAAAATACTTCAAGAACCAGCACTGCCTAAAATGTGGCTGGCATGACAGAGTTGCTCCACCCCTCATAATAATAATAATAATAATAATAATAATAATAATAATAATTAATAAATATATAAATAATTAAATAAATAAATAAATAAATAAATAATATATTAATTACTCACACTCATGTTTAGATTTATTTTAATATTTTTAGTAAGTTTAAATTATTTAGAATATTTACAGTGCTTTTTGGTTCCTTTTCTGGACTTTGAATGTCTGCTGTGTGTATGGAGCATGATGGAGCTCTCTAAAATATCTTAATTTGTGAATTCCTAAATATGAATGAAGGTCTCAGGGATTTAAAACGATATGTTGGTGAGTAATTATTGATATTTTTTGCAAGTGAACTAACCATTTAACAGACAAAAAAAGTTTACATTAATTAAATATATATATATAAAAATGTGACAGTTTGCTCCAACTATAGATTTTCATGAAATTAGCCATTATTCTTTCTAAGGTTTTTCTGAATGTATGTCAGTATGGTGGACAGAATTCACACATAAATATTGCAATTTAAGAACTTTTTAAAAGTTTTAAACCTATAAACATCACCACAGCTGTGAGGGGTGACACTGAATGGTTTGTGACAACTAGCCCCGATCTCCTCAATATCACATCGTAGGTTCTTATGTTTTTGCCTACGGCTCTTTCACAGCAAAGACGAGCACACCATTAAATCTGTTAAACTGGCTGAAACGCAGTGTTTTCATTCCATGCTGTAGGAGTCACACCACATTCCTGTTACAACTTCATTGTGGTGCATAAAAATCTCTTTTCCAAAACCACAGGCCCATGTGTTGTGAATTAAACCTCTGTTTGTTCTCATTTACAACATTTCTCTCTCTTATCCCTACCTTCCTCTGTGTGTACCTCTTGCCCTCCCTCTCTTTTCCACATTTTGTGTTGTAAAAGCAGCATTTAATCATGATGAAAGCATTCCACTACAGAGCATTGGAGGATTAGGTTGCCATTGACGACCAGCTGTCAATGGTCCACCGTTACGTCACCGTTGGGGGATTTTCCACCCGAAAAGGGGGTTACGGGTTTTATACATTCAGACTGTTACCGCCTACCCGTGCCAGGGAACAACCAATGTGTGGAGAGAATCTTTTGGCGGAGGGCGTAGATTGGCGGAGCGTGTCCGTCGGCCCCTCCCTCCTGTCAGATTCAATAGGATCTGATACGCGCGTTCTGGCTCGCGGCGTGGGCGGAATCCCCTCGGTCAATTTATCAGCGAGTCACACACGAGCTGTACTCCGAATGTCACACTCACTCGCGTCCCGCCCACCGCACTTGTTCATAGACAAGAGAAACGCTTGCCAAGAGCCATCATTTCCAAAAGAAATGCACCCCTCCTCACCCGAAGCACGTTTGGCAAAACGAAAATTTGGCGCTGCGGTGTGTGTCTCATGGATAATATGATGTTGGGGTGGAGATTATCTACTCACAGCAATCCATGAATAGCTGCTCTCGACTTATTTCATGGGAACTAACGTCATGTGGGCAGAAAACCCTGTTAAATGCATGCATGGCCAGTGCAGGTCGCAGTGTGAGCGCGGGGATTTCACATGCGCTCTCTGGTCACATGCTCAAATTCCCCTGCCTGTCAACGCAACAGGTTGCATTTTCAAATATGAACACTGAAAAGAAGTAAATAACAAATACATATATGGCATTTGCTGCTTGGAAACACGGACACACACTTTTTTGTGTACGTTTATTAATTTATCTTTTATGGCCAATAGTTTTCTTTTACTGTCTTTAAAGTAGAATTAAACATAACAATAAAGAAAATGCCAACTACACTTTATACACACACACACACACACACACACACACACACGCGCACACACACACACACACACACACACACACACACACACACACACACACATATATATATATATATATATATATATATATATATATATATATATATATATATATATATATATATATATATATTCCTTTATTATGATTCTTAGTAACCTAAGGAATGACTCAAATCACTTTTACGCACTTGAGTATAGGCTACGTAAATGTTCATTGTATCTATTACATTGTATCGATATTAAGTGTTCATTGGTCTGCATATCTTTATTCACAACTATTTATATAGCCTAGTTATTTGTAGGTTAGACTATTGCTTATTTAACTGTTTGTAGTAGCTACTAAAACAGACAATATGGGCTATTAAATAGATATGTTAATCAAGTTAAAGATGTTTATACCATTTGGAACATTTTGTGTCTTTTCCTTGTTTTTTTTATCGAATTGTATTAATTTGAATAAACATTTAAAAGTCTACAATAGTATTATATGTCTACAAGTGCAATTTATAATTGCTGGTTCGCTTCAAAGATCAAATTGCCACAAGATTGAAAGCAAATCCTTCACATGTAAATCTTTCTAAAGAGGCATGAATGTTTTGTGGTAGAAGATGCGCGTCCCCCGGATAAACCTGTTCTGGAGGGAGTGACTTGATTCAAGCGCCGTCCAATTATCTGATAGCAGCATTTATCCGCCGCTACAGCCCCGTCTAGTCATCCGCAAACAGGCGTGAACCGATGTGGAAGGAATGTTCGTCTGAACATTTTATCTAAGGCAAATAATAATAACAACAACTATAATAACACCTTGAAAAATATTGCTCAACGGCTGAATTGAGCCGCTCCATTCACGCGACCCTATTTTTAGGGCACCCGCGCCGCGTCTACTATCAGCAATTGCAAAATAGTGACTGCGCTCGCGTGAGAGACCGCTTTCAAATCTGCAGAGAAAAAAGGGACGGGAGAGCTCCAGACAAACGGAAACTGTGGCCAGACTCCAAAGGAAGTCAATTGATTTCGCCCTTCTTGATGAGATAGATTTACAAGCTTTGCCCAGCGTGTCTGTCAGACCGTCTGTCAAGGCAATCAACAGTTGGTGCGAGCGCGCGATTAAAGGGACTTTGCATGCACGAGACGCTTCAGCGATGGGTGTGTGATTTCAGCACCTCAGCCCTATGGACACCCGCTTGCGTGTGACTGAATTGTTCAGTAATATGGAAGACAGACTGTTGCACATCGTGATGCATTGGATGCTTTTGCGTGTTTAGTACATTACAGCCGACAAGAGACACAAGAATGAGCAGTCTATTCACGGCTCCCGGTGCGTTTGCTTTTACTCATTTGGTGTAAAAAGACTACAGACTGAGAGATCACACACAGTCTATCATCAGTGGATTTAAGGGCGCATTGTTGTTGTTTCCCCCCCCCCCCCTTGACCTTGCCTTTTGACGCGCAAAAGCAGCATGTTAATGATGGAGAGCAGCGGGATAGACGCGCATCAGGTTGAACTGGACGCCGACTATGAGCCGCACTGCCGACCGAGGTCGTGCACCTGGCCGCTGCCGTGTCCGGAGGAGGAGAGCCGTGCGCTGACTGTGAAAGTGGAGCCGCGCAATGTGCCGGCGTGCCGGAGCGGTGGGGCGCCGACGGAGTTCAAGCATCCAGCCGGCGCCCCTGCCCCTATCGCGGCCGCCCCAGCATGCATGTCCGGCGCCGCGCTGGATGTGGCCGGCCAGCTGCGCAAATCCAAGTCGTCGAGACGGAACGCGTGGGGCAACCAGTCCTACGCGGATCTGATCACGCGTGCCATTGAGAGCACTCCAGAGAAAAGGCTCACCCTATCGCAAATCTATGACTGGATGGTGCGATTTGTGCCCTATTTCAAGGATAAAGGAGACAGCAATAGCTCAGCCGGCTGGAAGGTACAGTTGCCACCTGATTATATGTGCATGTTCTGTGCTTGTCTCGCATCGTACAAAAGGCTGCCAGATACATATTAGTGTTTGACACGTTGTGCTGAAGGGGAAACCTCGTGCGTTGGAAACGTTTTCAGAGCGTCGAATAACTATAGTACAGGGAGGTGAACAGACGCGCTCGGGTTCAATGAGTTCATTGCTCTTGTAATATTTTAAACATGTAATATTGGCGTCTATACAGTTGCGTTTATGACGCATTGAGCTTGAATGTGACGCCGTCAATGAGATGAGCCGGAGCGCGCGGGCCGTGCTCGTAAGGCGCAGGTCACCTGGGGGACACGCATGGGTCCGGTCAGCTTCCCCGCGCGTCGGCCACGCACGCACGCACGCACGCACGCACGCGCGCCTGTCTGTCTGTTCCGTTCCGAGATCTCCAGCACGCACCCTCCTCCTTCTCCTCCTCCTCCTAACTCCCTTCCTCCGTCCGTCCCTCCCTCCCTCGCTCTGCTGTCTCCTCTTCAGACCTGACATCCATCCAAAAGACTAAGGGAAATAAAATAGGCGGTGTAAAATTGTAATTAAAACATTACATAATCGAAAAGGGTTATTTAGTGAAGCAAATGCGACCGCATAATTGCACCACGTTGGTTGGCAAACGAATAAACCACGCTGGATGTTTCAGCTGTTCATTTTTGTGTCATATGGTTCAAAGGTTTTAATTAGATCAGATTTGATATTCTGAACTGTATGCACATGCTCTCACTACACATGCTTCATGCAGAACCCAAGGGACCTCAGTCTGTCTGTCTCTCTCGCTCTCTTCCCCTCAGCTCCAACATCTAAGTTAGAAAATGATAGTCAGACACAGCTGAATTTCAATTCTATTTCTCTCTGTGGTTTGTGGCTTTCTGTCAAGCATTTTGGATCACCGAGATCACATCACAAAACATCCAGGCAGTCAATTATGAAGTTTTGCCTTTCAACCAATATCTTGCATATTTATTGTACATTTGTATTTATTTATTTGAGTAAGGCGTTTCGTAGATATAAGAAAAAAACAGAACTGAAAAGCAACGAATGTTTGTATTAGGGAACAGATTTCCCATTCTACAGTTAATACAAATAATAAAGGTTTATTTCCTTTATACATCAATATTAAATTTAAAATAGTGTACAGAAAAAAAAAAAAAAACATATTTCTCTATTTACTCATATTCATTCTCGCATGTTTTTAAGAGGATTCCATCCTCTGGTATTCCAGTATGTTTTTGTTTTTCAGTGTGTGCAATAGTTGATACACACAGGCCTTTTATTACATCATCAAAACAACAAGAGTTTTAATATTTCTAAATGGGATATTTACCTCACGCTAGATCCTTGTTTTTCTCATTGGATACAGAGGACAAAGAGATGAGCTAAACTAATCTTAAGCCTACAGTTTTAGACAGAAATTAAATCTGGTTTATTCCTTATAGGACTTGTTTGTGCCGCCCAGGGATGCGCAGCTGTATGTCGCTCGTATGTTCCCATAAGGCGAGAGATTTGATTGGCTGGCAGGGTGAAAAAAACAACTTGATTCAATCAAAATAAGGTTGTGGAAAACAGACCATGCTCACACATGTTGGCCCCGTAACAGTTGGCATCAGATTTTAATACGCATTTAATTCCAACACATGAGGGCCATGCGCTCACACAAACAATGTAAATAAGTAAAAGAAAAAAAAAAACACTCACACAAACATATATGACCCAGGGCCACAAAACCAGTTTTCTGTTTTCTTTTATGCCAAAAATTAGATTAATTAGATTATTAAATAAAAATCATGTTTCATGAATATTATTTATTAACTTTCTACTGTAAATACATCAGAATTATATTTTTGTTAAGTAATGTTCATTGCTAAGCACTTCATTTAAACAATTTTAAAGACAATCTTCTCAGTATTTTTCTGGAACCTTCAGATTCCAGATCTCAGCCAACTATTGTCGTAGAGTATACATAAATATAAAGCTTAATTATTCAGTTATCATTTGGTATAAATGTAAACATATTTGAGATTTAAACCAAGAACTGGTCCAGGGTCACATTTTTACTTCCACATGTATGAAACCAACAGACAGACAGACTGACAGACAGACTGACAGATAGATAGATAGATAGATAGATAGATAGATAGATAGATAGATAGATAGATAGATAGATAGATAGATAGATAGATAGATAGATAGATAGATAGATAGATAGATAGATACAATGATGGATGGATGGATGGACAGATGGATGGATGGATAGATAGATAGATAGATAGATAGATAGATAGATAGATAGATAGATAGATAGATAGATAGATAGATAGACGAATGGATGGATAGACGGATGGATGGATGGACGGACGGACGGACGGATGGATGGACGGATGGATGGATGGATGGATGGATAGATAGATCTGGATCAGGCAGAGATCATATACCATCAGTGCCAGCTAAAGTACTTTCTGATAACTTCCAAACCAACAGACAGACCGATGGATGAATGGATGAATGGATGGACAGATAGATGATGGATAGATAGATGGACGGACTGATAGACAGACAGACAGACAGACAGATAGATAGATAGATAGATAGATAGATAGATAGATAGATAGATAGATAGATAGATAGATCTGGATCAGGCAGAGATCATATACTGTCAGTGCCAGCGAAAGTACTTTCTGATAGCTGTTGTGTAATCCTGTCTGAGAGCTGCTTGTCGAAACTGTGGCAGCCAGTTTCATGTCTCTCGGCTGGCCTGGCTCGGACATTGAGCCTAGTCGTCTTTGGCATCAATTAGCTGCTATTAATAGTTCAGAGTTTTCTGTGACGGGTTGGATTATGGCTGTTGTACGGTGGGCAGGAGGGCAGAGGTAAACACACATGGTTCATTCCGATGACCAGCGCTTGTGGTTCATGGAAGGATGCCGTGGTAAAGTGTTTTGCTTTTATGTTCTCATTCTTTAAAGCATGTCTATGTATCTGTGGTATAACATGAGGTTTTTAGATGAGCCCAGTGATGCAAAGCATCTCGTATAATAGTACAACAAGACTGTGTCACATCCTGTTACTGACTGTTGAGATGTATGGAACTAATCACATTTTCTCACCCTTTCCAGTGCGTATTGCATTTATCTGGGATTTAAAAATCAGTAATGTGATGGGGCTCACCATTAATGCTTTTGTGTCTACATTATAGGTTCTTGTGAACACAGAAATAACATTTTGGATATGTTGTCTATACAGTGCGTTCATCTATATTGAAATTTATAGCTCAGAGGTTGATTTTTCAAACCTCGAGAGACTTCATGGTGATTTCAGTCATGTTTCATTTAGTTATCACTTTGTCTTGCCTGTATTTTTTTTTTTCGCTAAAATCTTTAAAGGAACTAAGAATAAGAAATAGTACAATCATTCACAAACAGTTTACAGCTACAAAATGAATTTGAAATGTAGTGTAGATCACTCAGTATGTGAAGATATTGATGATAGTTTTGATAGTCTGAGGCATGGAGAGAGTTGTTTTGTTCAATAATACAACAAAAATCTGACCATTAGGAGACTTTAGCTGAAGTCTAAATGTTACTACTATAATATGTCTGAGAAACAGATGAAAAAAGCCATTTGTGGTCATTACAATCTATTTGTACACCGTTAGAACATAAAGCTATGGTCAGAACTCAAATCGTTCAGCACTGAAACATAGAGATGCTGAATATTATGAGTTGCTGTAATATTTTCAGTATCATCTGTGAAGAAAGAAGCTTTAGAAGAATTTTTATTTTTTTTATCTAAACTCTTTCTTCAGATCGAAATGACTGAACTGTTGTGAACTCGGTAGATCTGGAAGGGATAGAATGAAGGGGATGGAAGTTAAATCTAAAAGTTAAAAATAATAATAAAAAAAAAACTTTAGCTTTATTGTTGAAACTTTATCTTTTCTTGAGCCTTAAAATGAGAGATAAAGCCACAGAAAGTGCAGAAAAGATTACGAGCACATGCAGTAAAGAAAGACTTTTAGAGAATTAGGCAGAGATTCATGACTAACAGTGACAGTAATTTTGTAATAGTTGACTGGGCTCTTCATCCACCCCAGCTGTGGTATCTCTGGCCAGCCTGGCATTGATGCAGGGCAGAACTCAGTGCCAGGCTATTTGGCCAGAGCCGTGACTCAGTTGGAAGCCCTCAGCTCTAGAGAAACACAGTCACTGTTACTTTCACAAAGAGTGTGTAGAAGAAGTGACAGCAACAGTTGACAGAGTGAAAACCAAGGTGTGGAAGCTGGATTTCTTTAGAAACACATATGTATGAATAAATAAAACACTCTGTGTAGTGGATATGCAGAAATACATTATAATGGAGGAAATTACTAGAGATTAGATCAGTGCTTAAGATATAGTATGGAGACAATGGCTCATCTAATCCTCAGAATGCATATCCGTGAACACTTTGAGGCATATCGTACTGCTAAATCCTTTTCTGATTGGAGTGATTGGACGTTGTTGTATTGACTGTAATTCTGATATATGTATAAACTCCAAATAAATAATACCAAAAAATATTTGTAATGAAAGTGTGATAAGCCATCTAGTAGCGATTACTTGTTGACACTCTAACATAGAAGGCGCCATTATTGCACCGTGCCGAGGGGGACACACAAAACTCCCCAAAACAAGACACAATGTGTAGATACTACTGTCAGTTTTGTCCAAATATATGAACATTGAAATCTAGAAAAAGACAGATCTGAACACTTAAACAGTTCCACATCCAAGGAAGTGCCAATCAACAAATTAATTTTCCCCCTTTACATTAATGGTGTAACCCCAAGACTGATACACCATTATTTAAACAGACTGACACTTGGCTATGTATCACTGTGGTAGCAAAAATTCAATAGAATCTATGCACTTTTGCATGTCACAGCTACAACTGTTGTTTTTTTACATTATGTCAGTCAGGTGGTTTTGTTGGTGGGCTGGCCATAGCCACAGTAAGTTAAGTCATCTTTATTTCTATAGCACCTTTACACCGTGTGTCAAATCAGCTTTACATAGCTGAAGAATGAATCAGAAGAAGTTTTTTATAAATTGTGGAGTATTTAGCATGTCAGAAAGGAGGCAGAGTGGTGGTAGAATGCTGGTGTAGTTAAATTCAAGTTAAACTGAATCAGATTTAGTTCAGTTTAATTCAAATGTCTCTGTCTTCTTTAATAAGCTTGGAGAAGATCTGACTTTACCCCAAGTCAAAACAATCAAAGATAATTTACTCATTAAAGAGATCCTGTTATCTGAAAAAAGGATTTGACTGCAACTTGAAAACCTGATGTGTTGACACATGAGTTGTGGTGGAAAAGCTATGAGAAGTGATTAAGGATGTTCTAACAGGCATTGGTTGAAAGAGCCAGGAAAATGCCAAATGTTGGTTGCTCTGTTGGTTTGATTAAGAATAATTTCTTAATATACTTATACACTCACCGGCCACTTTATTAGGTACACCTGTACGTCAATCACATGGCAGCAACTTAATGCATTTAGGCATGCAGACATGGTCAAGACGATCTGTTGCAGTTCAAACCAAGCATCAGAATGGGGAGGAAAGGGGATTTAAGTGACTTTTAATGTGGCATGGTTGTCAGTACCAGACGGGCTGGTCTGAGTATTTCAGAAACTGCTGATGTACTGGGATTTTCTCGCACAACCATCTCTAGCGTTTACAGAGAATGGTCCAAAGAATGGAAAATATCTAGTGAGTGGCAGGGGGTGCAAATGCCTTGTTGATGCCAGAGGTCAGAGGAGAATGGCCAGACTGGTTCGAGCTGAGGTATGCTGAAGAGCATCTCTGAACGCACAACATGTCAAACCTTGAGGTTGATGGGTTACAGCAGCAGAAGACCACACCGAGTGCCACTCCTGTCAGTGTAGAACAGGAAACTGAGGCTTACCAAAACTGGAGAATAGAAGATTGGAAAAGAGTTGCCTTGTCTGATGATTCTCAATTTCTGCTGCGACATTCGGATGGTTGGGTCAGAATTTGGCATCAACAACAAGAAAGCATGGATCCATCCCGCCTTGTATCAACGATTCAGAATGCTGGTGGTGGTGTCAATGCCACAGTCTACCTGAGTATTGTTGCTGACCATGTCCATCCCTTTATGACCACAGTGTACCCATCTTCTGATGGCTACTTCCAGCAGGATAACACACCATGTCATAAACATGAAGGTTTCTTGAACATGACAATGAGTTCACTGTACTCAAATGGCCTCCACAGTCACCAGAGCTCAATCCAATAGAGCACCTTTGAGATGTGGTGGAATGGAAAATTCACATCAAAGATGTGCAGGCAACAAATCTGCAGCAACTGCGTGATGCTATCATGTCAAAATGGACCAAAATCTCTGAGGAATATTTCTGGTACCTTGTTGAATCTATATGACAAAGGATTGAGGCAGTTCTGAAGGCAAAAGGGGGTCCAACATGGTACTAGTAAGGTGCACCTAATAAAGTTGCTGGTGAGGGTAAAATGGCTATTCAAAGTTAATTAGAAAGTCATTTTTAACAGGACAAACATATTTAATATCAATCTTATCTATCCATAAAAATTAACCAAACATCAACAAACACTGTCGTTTTTCTGTGAAACTTCTCAAAAACACAAAGAAAAATTGTGTCATTTAAGCATGCTCTTGGTAGGGTTCCTGCAACTTAAATGTCCCGATACACTTCAAACAAAGTTTTTGTTCTTCTTTGAGGGCAAAAAATAAAAATGAATACTGAAAAAGCCTGAGTGACAACATACTGTTTTCAAACATTTCAACACCCCATATGATGCAGTAGGCAAAGTTGTTAAAGTGTCACAATAGTGTACACCCTAAATACAACAACAAAGGCAGCTCTACCAGCTCTGCGACTCAACCCTCAACCCAAGTGTATTCATGTTGCCAACCTGGTGTCAGTTTTATTGGGAGTTGTTCTTCTGTCTGATCTCCGTGGAATGATAAACAAAGTGAAGTTTATTTATAAACTAATTTCAAGAGGATCACGTGCTTATGATTGATCACAGCTGGTCCTTTATTAGCTAATGCATGATTCATCAATCGGATGATTCCTACTCATTATAAATAACCAGAGTCCCTTACCTTAGTCATCTTCGGCTTGAAGAATCCCCCCTTCCACCCCACTCCTCCTTTCTGTTCTTTGATAGGGCGGCACGGCGGACCAGTGGTTCACACTGTTGCCTCACATCAAGAACATCACTGGTCCAAAACTCTAACAGGCCAGTTGATGTTTCTGTGCAGAGTTTACACATTCTCCCTATGCTCATGTGGGCTTCCCCTGGAAAGTCCAAAAACTTGCGACATAGTGAATTGACCAAACCAAAGTAGCACCATAGACAAGATTTCAATCTGCAGTATACCTCTCCGTAGCATCCCTAATTTGGCATTAGCCACAAATAAAAGGGGAGTTCTCTAGATCTACTTGAGCTCAAACTCCACTCTTGCCCTGCAAGCAGGAGGGAGCCCTGGTCTCGAGGATCTTATGAGCTCAGGGCTCAGTCAGATTGCATAATCACCATGGACCAATAGTAGCTCAAAGGTGTTTAGGAGCCCAAATAAACTCCAAATAATCCCATATAAACTTTGGAATTGCCGACAGAAACTTAAGATGAATGATGTTTCAGTCAGATTTTGTCAGAAATGACATCATTTTAGTTCGTTCTTCAATCTTGTTTGAAGAATATCAAGTATTAATGTTGATATTTTGCCAAAAAACACAGAATGAATTGATGCAAATTTGTCACCAGTAATCAAGACCTAGTTAAAACAGTAATATTATTACTTCTGTCATAATTATAAGAGAAGTTAGAACGTTAACTCTGTTGCTCCATAAAATTGATAAATGTGATGTCTTGTACTACACCGCAACACTTTTAAGACTGGATACTATTTGTGCGTTATTATATGCATGTTCTGGAATTGTTTGTTTGCGTGTGTGAGAGACAGTCTGACGGGATTTCACGTCCAGGGGGGTGCAGCTCTCGTTAATAATTCAGATGAGGCTCGTTATCACGGCAGCACAGATCCTGCTCTGATTCCACCTTAATTAAAGCCATGAAGCTCTGCTCACACACTCTCTAACACACATACACATTTCCAGCCTAACACGCGCACACACACACACACCCTCAAGTGTCACACGGCCGTTTGCGCCTTTTTTCATTGTAGTCTCTGCACTTTCAGGAAAAAAATGCTACTGTGGACTATGATTTATATTCGGATTCTCTGGTGAGTATTTTTTCACCTGGTGTTGCCGCCCACAGCGGTTCAGCACGGGAATCAAGTAAGTTTGATTTAACAACAGACGCCTTTGTGACCTCTGACCTTCAGTACAGTCTCTTAGATACTTCCTAAAGCCTGTACGCATTAAAGACAATTGACTCTGAAGCCTGGCATGTGCTGCTATTATCAGGTGCTTACATATTTAATCAGATCTTCATAAGATTCCCCCCCACCGGAGCACTGGGCAAACTGAGATTGATGAGCTGTAATGGGCGAGAGGAGAGCAGCCATGATTAATGCATGCGCCGAGGAAAACCTGCCAGTGCATATCACCGGTGCATTCGAGCTCCAGTCGGGCACCTTCGTGTGTATGACTGACCCAAAGTGTAGTCCACTTTGAAGCTTGTTCAGACCAGAAATACTTACGACAAGTAAGAGTGCAACTAATGCTTAAATTGACACTAGTTGTCTTTAAGTGTCATTTAGGGATGCATTGGGATGGATTTTTCTTTAATAATGATGTTATATTTCATAGCATGTAATTTAAGCGATATGGTATCTGCAGTCAGTTAGAGAATTTGCTGACAAATACAACGTGACAATTTAGTATACATTTGTACAATGTAAATTCTATGAACACATATATTGTTCCGGCGCAGCCTTCACGCTGTTGCGTGGCTGATGCTAACACGCACCTCTCAAAAAATTTAAATACACGTCTGAACAAAAATTAAGAACTGCAAATAAATATCAAGCAGTGCAATATATATATATATATATATATATATATATATATATATATATATATATATATATATATATATATATATATATATATATATATATATATATATATATATATATATATAAGTTTGCTAAACATTTTTTATAGCATTGCCTTTACAAAACCTGTCCAGTCACTTGCATTTTGATTTGCTTTTCAGTCAACCGTGAGTTTGTGATACTGTTTTCACTTTGGACTTCACATTTCTGCGGATTTTACTTTGTGGCCCTGATTTGACAATGGGATGGAGTCAAAGGAACTTAAACATAAAATCTAGGAACATAACAACTTACTGCCAGCTAGCGTTTCGGGAGTGTTAAACACAACACAAACAGCGCGCAGA
Source organism: Danio aesculapii (assembly GCF_903798145.1). NCBI lineage: Eukaryota > Metazoa > Chordata > Actinopteri > Cypriniformes > Danionidae > Danio > Danio aesculapii. Next base: position 14,989,836 of record NC_079453.1, read on the forward strand.
AGTATAAATGCACAACTATGTGCAAATCAGGCGCCGTGGGTAACGAATTAGGGTTCACCCCTAAAAATAACAGCTCAGGCTCATTGGAAATATGTGCCTTAACCTAATTTAGTTTTCTAAATTTTAAATTTTCAGACTCCCACAGTGACATTGCTGTGTGAATAAATGGCCAAAACACACACAATTTTTGTTTTGTTCAGTTTTTAGTTGAAAATCTTATTTTTTTCACTGTAATCTTATACCAGTTTTTTGATAAGATTATAGAGACTATAGAGATTTAAAAAAAAATGTTTTTTTTAATATTACATTGTTTCTAAAAACATTGCTTGAAAACATGTCAATATTTTTTTTTATTCTCCAAGTAGAAATGTAAAGTTATATGTGGCTTTTCTGTAAACACCACCTGGTGTCAGAGAGTGGATATGCGCATTTCTTTCGTCTGTTCAATCATTCCTCCAAGCGGCCAAATTGCATGTAAAAACTTTTAGTTGAATTTTTGATCTATTTTTGTTCTTAACTTTTTTAGACCAGGCTTTACTATGGAATTTGATCTGTGTTATTGTTCACCATATGAAATTCCTAAGCCTAAAATGTTGAGCTAAATGATATACAATGTCTGTAATGCAAACAACGTGAGAAAAGTTATGCTAACACTAATGCGTAAGGTTTGGGGGTTGATAAATTAAAATACCAAGCAATAGTTTGTTTTGTCAAACGCAAAATCCTGCCAAACACTCCAAAAAGTTGATCCAGTTTTCAGTGACCAGATGTTAAAATATAGAAAAGCAAAAATCAGGAGACAGTTTACAGAAAAAATGATCAGAGTACAGTTATATTTTGATTGTCTTTCTTAATGCTCCGTCAGACTACCTAATTTCTATGCTCTCATTCAGAACTGTAAAATTAGTTTGAAATCAAGGTCTCCTTTTTTTTCCTTAAAGGTATTTCTAATTGCGCAAAAAGAAAATGCAAACCATTTCTCTCTTCACCTCTGTCTTTTTCCGAAATGTTTGAATAATCACTTGGCTTGTATCTACTATTTGCATAGCTAAATGGTAGATAAGCATGCGTGTGTCTGTATATGGTGGTGTGTCTGTGTGTGGTGGAATATTTTGTTCATGAAGCAGACAGTGTGTGGATTTTGTTTGTCAGTTTGATGAAAATGGGTCAGGATGCGGGCCCAAGCGTTTAATATGCTGCCCATGTCACTGCTAACTCTCAGACACGACACATAGCCTGGAATGAACCCTTGTAGCACGTCTCTCTGTGTCTCGCTCTCCGCTCGCCAGTCTCATTCTCTCTCAGTGTCTCTCTGGATTTTATGGCCTCTCTCTTTCACATTTCTTTTGGAAACTCTTATTATTATTTGGAAACTGTCTGAAACTATTCTAATGGGATCAAAAGGAGAACACTATAAGATTAGAATAAAATACATTGAGAAATACAGTTCTTTTCTGTCTTTAGAATGTCTGCTTAGCCACACCGGGTAATAACTGGCTTAATATTGATGTCAAATTTCTGTATACATGCAATACCCAGATAATCTTAAAAAAATAAATAAATACAAAAAAAATAAAAATAAATTATATATATATATATATATATATATATATATATATATATATATATATATATATATATATATATATATATATATATATGAGCAATATGCCCCTCACCAGTGTTGATATACAGCCATATCGCACTGCTACGAGAATGAAATTGCATCTATAGAACAATTCGAATTTATTTGATCTTTTTACATAGTTTTTAAAACATAGCAGATAACATTGTATTAAATACTATATCCTATGATTAATTGTACTATAACAAACCAACTATTTTTGCTATTATAACAGGTAATATGTGATCTTTGACTACAAAACCTTATTCAAGTATACATTTTTAAAAATCACCTTTTAATTCAAATTAAGTTCTTAGCAATGCATATTATTAATAAAAAAAATAGGTTTTTATATATTTACCGAAGGAAATTTACAAAATTCCTTCACTGAAATAATTTTTTACGTCTTTTACATGATTTTGGGCTTAAGATAAAAATGGATAATTTTGACGCATACAATGTTCCATGTACTATTTCCAAAAATTCAACCCAAGACAACAAGGTTTTGTGGTCCAGGGTAACCTCTACAGAATAAAACTCTAAAAATCAATAATGATAAATCAAGATTTACTAAAAATTGCAGTGTTTCATCAGAAATTTCTTAGAAATATGTTCAATTGTGACAAGTCTTTTGTAAATTATACAGTGGCACATTTTCCTTTAATTTACCTAGGTCTCATTGGGGTTCATGCCATTCTGACAAGCAACATTTATGTGTCATAAAGAAAAAATCTAAATAAAATAAAAACTGCACAGTGTAGAGGTTTTAGAATTCCACCTTAACTGAAGTATATTTTAGAGAATGCAATAAAAATGTTGAACTTATTTCATAAAAGAGTAGTAAAAACCCGAAAATAAAGATTGCGTGTTTACTTGCTCATCTTCATGCCTTTCAAAACTTGAAGGACTTCCTTTCTTCCGTGGAACACAAATTAAGATAATTAGAAAAATAGAACCATTTTGGTGACCTTAGATGGACATAGAACTGAGGCATTTATTTTTCTCCTTTAATGTTTTAGTCATACAGATATGGAAGGACAATAAATGATGAGTGAATTAAAATTTTGGGGTAAACTATTGTCTTTATGAATTTTTAAACCTAGAGGCAGTCATTTTTCTCATTTGTTTTATATGATAGGTCTGAATGAAATCTTTCTTAATCTCTTTCTACTTCCAGCACTTTAACATAGAGATTCACTCACTTTTTTTTTTCTTTTAGTCGGTTGAGTTATCGTCCCTATTGATTTATAGCTTCACCCCAAATTTTGACTACATCAAATCCTGGATTCCATTAGGCATCTTTATTGTCTTTGATGGCTTGCCATCGGACTCCATCAGTGTGTTAATAGTAACATTAATCTGCGTATTAACTAGTGCCAAGGAAAGAAGGATGGAAAAGAAAACCATAAGGGAATTAAAAAGAGGAAAAAGACTGTTGGAAGAGGGGTGGTAGAATTAAAATGAGACAGACATGTTCTTGAAACAGGCCTTTTTACTGTTTGAAATGATTTAGATCGATGTCAAAACCAGACAGATTTAGGAGCCTCATTTCTTAAGTGACGCCATTTTAACTGTACAAACCGCACTATTTAATTTGATAACTTCACAGTATGACTTTTTTCACAAGAAAAGAAAGTAGATTTTTTAAATATTACCATAAAAAATAATTAACAGCTGCTTTTTGCTGTAGCTTGTTACATTGCACATTATACTATTTTATTTAACTGATAAACCAAAATATCTAAATATACCAAATTTAACTGAAAAACCAAATATCCACACCAAACATACAGCTGTTGTTCTAATGCAATTCCCCCCAAAAAACAGTTTGTACCACACTGTTGTCATATAATCTCATTATGTTGAATGTGAGTTGTGTTATTTTGCAAATGTGTATAAAAAATCTTAATAGAAGGCAGTCTAATCAAACGAAAGGTGTTAAAATCACGCAACTTCATCAGTTTTTTTTTTTTTTCAAGCACATTGCATTGAGGGATATGGAATCCCACCTAGTGAGTTCTATTCACTGTGTTTTAGATTGGTTAAAAGCATTAAACGTCTTTGAAAGCATCTTATCCTCACTAAAGCTGTCATTTGATTAAAAAAAAATTACAATAAAAAAATTGCGATATGAGTCTCAAAAACCCTTTTGCATGAGGATCTACTTTCTTCCTCTTCTCATTTACTGCAGCTGACCGACAGAACAGCAAAAACCATTGCCAGTTCCCAAACCTCACTTTAGAGCTAGTATTTAAATGATTCTGTAGCATAATGACTAAAGTGATGACAAAGCAGGTACTTTTTGCTCATGTTTTAAGATTATTAGGCTAAACAGCATGTAATGCTACCAATCTACAGAGATTTCCCAGTATTTCTGTACAATCAACCCCGAAAAAGCCAAAGCAAAGCAAACACTACCAGTTTCTGTGGTATATAAATACAGCTCTACAAAATACAAAAGAGAGAGGTTGACTTAGAATGTCACCTACCTGATTTATAATGATTTGTTCAGCTGTAGTTTGAAACATGCTGAGAAAAAAATTTATTTCGCTCCTAAGGACTTATTATGCGGTCTCTGTCGCCATCTTGTGGTGGAACATCACTTTCATTGGTCCACTCAGGATGATGGCGGCCGATGCACTGAATCCGATGCTCCGAAATTATAAATATTTTTAAAAAGGCACTGTCCTTAAAAAATAAACTGCGTAGTTGCAATCTAAACAACTACATTCTTAACTAAAAAGCCTCAAAAGTACATTATGTTGTCCAACAGCAGCAATATTTGTCAAACTGTAGCGTGTCCTCAGCCTATTGCTGTATGTGGGGGCGGAGTAATACGCAAAAGTGAAGGGTTAATTGACTATACAGTGCTGTTATTTGCTGAATATTGCAGCTTTCAGCCAATCATATTCAAGAACCAGACAGAACTGTTGTGTATATATAAATAAATGTTTATATATATATATAATATTTAAATATATTTTAAAATGTAATCTATTTCTGTGATGGCAAAGCAAATTATGAGCAGCATTTACATTGTTTTGACTGTTACATCATACTTATAAAATTGTTCTAATATCATGACTTTAATATTATAGGTGGAATGTTTAAAGAACAGCATTTTGTAAGTATATAGTTGTATATATATATAGCATTACATTGTTATAATAAGACATTATTAAGTAAATGTTTAGATAGTAGGACTACTACTACTACTAATAAAAAAATACTAATACTAATAATAATAATAAAACCTCCAAACCTTAAAACAGAATTGTGCACTTTACATTGTGTCACATGTAGTGGCATCAGACTATTAAGATAAACTGAAACATATATTACAAAAACAGTGAAAACAATATGATGATATCCTAGAAAAATGCTGGGTTTAGTAACATTGAGATAAAAAGTATGATCTAAATGTAATTGAAAAAATTAACCCAATGCTGGTTTTGTTTATTTTTGACCCAACATTGGGTTCTGTCAGTGAGAGTTATACTGAGGGAAAGACTCAACGAGAGATGGGAGAAACATTAAACCCTTAAAAACTGTGATTGGGAGACACTCAAAGACATAAATTGAAACGAGTTTGAGAATTGGACGGAGATGTGGAGAGACGGCTGTGTGTTTGTGGCTGTAATTGCGTGACTGCGAACAGTGAGTTGGCCGCCCTGCGCTCTTCTCCTCAAGACAGATAATGAGAAGCCCAAAGCCAGAATGACATACTACTACTACTATTTCAGTATTATATATATAAGCACAGTATGCTAAAGTATGTACGCGTAGAACCCCCGAATGACCCATTTCATTTGCCAAAATGTGCAGTATGTAAATAAGCAGTACTATGCAGGGAATATCATTTCCCACAATGCTCAATGTGTTCCAGTGAACCAGAAGTAACACAACAGCTGCTTAACAAAACTGACGTATTTTGTGATTATATTGTAAAGGTTTTTTTTCCCCAAGAAAGCTAATTCAAGGTATTTGAAATGATTTATTGCTACATAGCATGTTGCTGTATATTACAACATTTAAAAATAGTACGCAGGATGCTAGTATTCCATTCTGTGCAATCTCTCTCTCTCCCATCTCTGTTAATGATCTGCACGGCCTGCCGAGCTGAATCTGAGCGATGCCCACCGACAGCGGCACTCAGGCGGAAAGACACACACGCTCACTCACAGACATATAGAAGAGACCAACATCACAGTCTAACATTTATCTGGAATATATGAATAAACCCATAGTGACACATAATCTCTTCATCACATGTGCATGAGCATGAGCGCATGTAGAGTTCGGCTCTCTCAATAACAACATGCAAACTCACTCACGTAATCGTGTCAGAAAACACACACCAAAAGCCACAAATAGTGTGCAGAAAACAGCAGGATGGCATAGAGTAGACTCTTGCATAGTTTTGTACGCGGAACAGGTCAAAAATCAGGTCAGATTTTGTCAACTTGATGCATAATAGCACAGTATCTCAAGACTTTACTGCTCATGGAAGGAGAATTGATCTCATGTGGTATATGAGATATGAATATTAGCAGTTTGTTAAAAAGAATAGTTTACAGAAAAACTGAATATAACTCCATTTATTCAGTGTATATTAATTTTTTTTTTCAGACAAACACTGTCGGAGTAGGATTACATTTTCATTCATCTGTATAATGGTGTTAGATTGAGGATTTTATTTTGAAGCTTCCAAAATCACATAAATCCATTGTCAAAATCATCCATAGGCCTTCATGGGGTTAACATATGCCTTACGAAGTGTGTTTTTGTAACAAAAATATTTACGTTTTTTAAAATTCTAAGCTCAAATCACCGACTTCCAGTGGCGACCAAATGCATGTTATGTGCAATTGACGTATATATGATGTAAGACACATTCTTACCACATAGTTTGTTTACCACAGAAACCAACAATGAACAAAGAAACTAATTAGCATGGTGTTACTGTTTGATTGTTATGAAGCGGACAGGAGACAGAGGTAAGGAAACGTTAGGGTGTTTATTAAATGACAACAAGGAGCACATGAAGGATAGCCAGGAGGATCAGGAATGATGTTGGGGTCTTTCCTCCGTGGCTGGGTAACAGGAATACACGAGGATGGACAGCACACACCAGATACAGCTGACAGAGGATGACACAGACTTGGAAGGACTGGAAGACAGGACGATTCGGGAGGACCAGGAAGACTAGGAGGAATACAAAGAGAACAGGTAAGTAAATCGTTTGTTTTAGCTGAGGATGACTACGCTGAGTGGTCGCTCAGTTGTCCGCTTTCGTCGAGACGAGCCCGGACAATGAGCGACTGGAGTGCTGTGCTTTTATCTGGTGCTCGTGAATGTGATGCAGCTGTGTGCTCATTAGAAGTCAGGTGATGGTGATCTTCGTGAGTGGGGGTCGTGAGAGCCTGACCAATCCATGACAGTACCCCCCTCCCCAGGGCCCGCTCCTGAGGGCCGACACCTCCGACGCCGTGGTGGTCTCCCTCTGCCTCTAGGCGCTGGGAACTCAGGGTGGCTCTCATGAAACTCCACCATGAGACTAGGATCGAGAATATCAGCTCTGGGAACCCATGTCCTTTCTTCGGGGCCGTACCCTTCCCAGTCCACCAGGTACTCCAACTGGCCACCACGACGTCGGGAACGCAAGATCTCCTTCACTGCGTAGACGGCTCCTTCTTCTAGGAGCAGTGGAGGAGGGGGTTCCTCTTCGTGGTCAGGCTCTGTGGAGGGAAGAACAGGATCGTGATAGGGTTTCAGGAGTGATACGTGGAATGTAGGGTGAATACGGTAGTGAGAGGGTAATTGTAGTTTGTAGGTGACGGGGTTAACCTGTTCCACGATGGTGAAGGGACCAACAAATCGGGGACTTAACTTGCGAGAGGGCAGTCGCATGCGTATGTCCCGGGTGGATAGCCACACCTTTTGTCCGGGTGTGTATCTGGGTTCTTCAGACCTTCTCCTATCGGCGGTTACCTTGCTTCGACGGACTGCCCTCTGCAGATGTTGATGAGCCTCGTCCCAGACTCTCTCGCTCTCCCGGAACCAGTGATCCACTGCGGGGACATCAGATGGTTCGCCATCCCAGGGAAAGAGCGGTGGTTGGAAGCCCAGGACGCACTGGAATGGCGTGAGTCCGGTGGAGGGTTGCCGCAGTGAATTTTGGGCATATTCTGCCCAGCCCAAATACTGGCTCCAGGAGTTCTGGTGACCACTGCAGAAGGTCCTCAGGAACCGTCCCACCTCCTGAATCTTCCTCTCTGTCTGCCCGTTGGTTTGGGGATGATATCCAGAAGAGAGGCTGACGGCCACACCTAGGAGCTTGAAGAAGGCTTTCCATAGACGTGAGATGAACTGTGGACCTCTGTCCGACACAATATCTTCTGGAATACCAAATGACCTGAAGACTTGATTAAAGATATTGTCGGCAGTTTCAAAGGCTGTGGGAAGACCTTTCAGAGGGATTAGTTTGACAAACTTTGAGAATCTATCTACTATGACTAGAATACAGGTATTACCTTCTGACGAAGGGAGGTCAGTGATAAAGTCCACTCCTAGGTGTGACCAGGGACGGTTCGGAATCGGCAAGGGATGGAGCTTTCCAGCGGGTAGATGACGTGGGCTCTTGGATTGGGCACAGTCCTTACAGCCCTGAACATATTGCCTCACATCCCTTGCCATGTTTGGCCACCAGAATCGTTGGGATACTAGCGAGAGAGTATTGTTGATCCCTGGATGTCCAGTGCCTAGCGAGGTATGTAAGGAGTGGATCAGATCTACCCGGTGTTCAGGTGGTATGAACTGCCGATGAGGAGGGCATCCCGGCGGAGCAGGGGCTTCCGGAGTGGCAACGACTGGAGGAGCGTTCCAGGTGATCGGACAAATGGAGATGTGTTCGGGAAGAATCTTCGTTGGGAGTTCTTCATGATCGTGATGCTCGTGTAAACGAGAGAGAGCGTCTGCTCTTAGATTCTTGGGTCCTGGACGATAGGAAATGGAGAAATCAAAACGTGAGAAGAAAAGTGACCATCTGGCTTGACGTGGACATAGTCTCTTGGCCTCTTTGATGTATTGGAGGTTTTTGTGATCTGTGATCACCTGGAACGGATGTTTGGCTCCCTCCAACCAGTGACGCCACTCCTCCAAGGCTAGCTTGATTGCTAGAAGCTCCCTGTCTCCTATGCTGTAATTCTGCTCCGCCGGGCTCAACTTCCGAGAGAAATAGGCACAGGGATGCAGTCGGGGCGGTGTATCATGATGTTGAGATAATACTGCCCCGACGCCGGTGGTGGATGCGTCCACTTCCACCACGAAAGGAAGATTTGGGTCAGGATGAGTCAGGAGTGGGGCCCTTGTGAACTCCTTCTTAAGAAGGCGGAAGGCTGCGGCTGCTTCTTTGGTCCACTCCAGTCCTTTGGGTTTACCCTTGAGGAGATTAGTGAGAGGTGATGTAATCCTGCTGTAGTCCTTGATAAACCGTCTATAAAAGTTAGCAAACCCAAGAAACCTCTGGAGCTCCTTAATGGAAGTGGGTTCTGACCAGGATAGAACAGCCTCAATTTTCTTCCCATCCATACGTATACCGGTTTGGTCAATGATGTATCCCAAGAAATGAATCGACTTCTGGTGGAATGAGCATTTCTCCGCTTTGAGGTAGAGGTGATGTTCTCTCAATGTGTGTAGGACCTCCGCAACGTGTTGGCGATGTTCGGCCTCACTCCGGGAGTAAATGAGGATGTCATCTATGTACACTATTACACAGTGGTGAAGAAACTCCCGGAGGACTTCATGAATGAAGTTTTGGAATACGGAGGGGGCGTTGACCAGACCGTAAGGCATGACCTCATATTCATAGTGGCCAGTAGGGGTCACGAATGCTGTCTTCCATTGGTCCCCCTCACGTATTCTTATCAGATTATACGCGCTGCGGAGGTCCAATTTAGTGAAGACTTTAGCTTCTCGGAGCTGTTCCAAAGCGGCTGGTACCAGAGGAAGGGGATATCGGTATTTTACTGTACCGTTATTTAGGACCCTGTAGTCGATGCATGGACGCAGCCCTCCGTCCTTCTTGGCCACAAAGAAGAAGCTTGAGGCGGCTGGTGATTTTGAGTGACGTATGTACCCCTGACTCAGAGCCTCCCTTATGTAATCTTCCATTGCCTGATTCTCTGGAAGCGAGAGCGGGTAGATCCTACCTCTTGGCAACTGGGCATCTGGAACTAGGTCGATCGCGCAGTCCCATGGCCGATGCGGCGGTAGCTGGGAAGCTCTCTTGGGGCAGAAGACATCATGAAAGGAGCTGTACTCCTTAGGAATGTGGATAGACTGCTTCTCAGGAGGGCTCTCGACCGATGTTGCAAACAAAGAAATGGGGTTCCGACCTTGAAGAGGGAGATTTGGAAAACAGGCAGGTGTACATCCAGATCCCCATTTCTTTATCTCTCCTGTGCCCCAAGAGATGATGGGATCGTGCTTCACCAGCCACGGGCGCCCTAGAATGATGTCCATATTTGCACCCTCCAGAACCAGAAATTGAATCCTCTCTTGATGTAACAACCCCACTTGAAGAAGGATGTCTTCGCATTGTCGATGGATACGGGTCGAAGATCGAGTGCACTGGGTTATCGGTTGTATCTGGTATATATGCGAGGACGCCTCAGTACGGAGGTGGAGTTGACGACAGAGGGATTGGGAGATGAAGTTCCCTGCTGACCCGGAGTCGATGAGGGCTGTGACAAGGAGAGAAATAGAGGCAGTAGTTATTTGTACGGTGGTAGTAAGTGGTTTACATTGTTCAATATTCGTACTGAATACACTCACTGAAGTCCGAATGGGACGAAGGGGACACTCCATACGGGTGTGTCCACTGACACCGCAGTATAGACACAGACCCCGGGTCAGCCTCCTCTGTCGTTCCGCTGATGTCAGTCTTCCAGACTCTATTATCATGGGTTCTGGTTCTGGAGAGGCTGTTGACTCAGGCGATTGGAGGAGTGCAGACGAGGGGGTGATGGTGTCCTGTTGATAGGAACGGAGACGATCGGAACATCGGAGAGAATGTTGGATGAATCTCTCCAGACCCATTGTATCATCTAATGTGGCCAGTTGGATTCGGAGAGTGGGTTCCAAGCCGAGCCGGTACGTGGTCAACAACGATCTCTCATTCCATCCACTTGCAGCTGCTAGAGTGCGAAACCGGAGAGCATATTCCTGTGTAGATAGAGTACCTTGCTTTAGATGATACAGCTGCTCTCCAGCGGCTACTTCCCCATCAGAACGTCCAAACACCTCTTTGAAATACTCCGTGAAGGTAGTGATGGAATTCATGACCGGCCCGGCTTGGTTCCAGATCGTCTCAGCCCATTTAAGTGCAGGTCCAGAGAGTAGAGATACGATGTAGGCGATCTTCGACTTATCTGTGGGATATAGAGAAGGTTGCATTTCGAATATGAGGGAACATTGTAACAGAAAACCATTGCACTCCCCCGCTCCGCCTGAGTAGGGCGCTGGTCGGGCCATGGGACTGGAAGGAAGGGCCGAAGAAGAAACTGTGGAGGCGGAAGTGCTCGGTGCTGGTGGTGCGTTGGAAAGTGGAGCTGGTGGCTGTAGAATCCGCTTCAACTGGTCCACCAGCTCTTGAAGGTGATCGGGGGTGCTCATGTTGTCGTCGTTATGGGTCCGGGCTTCTGTTATGAAGCGGACAGGAGACAGAGGTAAGGAAACGTTAGGGTGTTTATTAAATGACAACAAGGAGCACATGAAGGATAGCCAGGAGGATCAGGAATGATGTTGGGGTCTTTTCCTCCGTGGCTGGGTAACAGGAATACACGAGGATGGACAGCACACACCAGATACAGCTGACAGAGGATGACACAGACTTGGAAGGACTGGAAGACAGGACGATTCGGGAGGACCAGGAAGACTAGGAGGAATACAAAGAGAACAGGTAAGTAAATCGTTGTTTTAGCTGAGGATGACTACGCTGAGTGGTCGCTCAGTTGTCCGCTTTCGTCGAGACGAGCCCGGACAATGAGCGACTGGAGTGCTGTGCTTTTATCTGGTGCTCGTGAATGTGATGCAGCTGTGTGCTCATTAGAAGTCAGGTGATGGTGATCTTCGTGAGTGGGGGTCGTGAGAGCCTGACCAATCCATGACATTGATACAGTATATTGTTCCTACAATGGCACACACATGTGTCTACCTGTCTTATGTTATGTGATATCACACGTTGTATAAGTTAGTCATGCATAACATGCATCCATCCACCACCAAAAGTCAGTAATTGGAGTTTATAATTAAATAAAATAGATATATTTCATTGCAAAAAACAAATCAATCTGCTTCATAAGACATGTGATAACTCCTGGTGCCGTGTAGTTAGTTTGATGATGGATATGTTTTTTGAAGCTTCAAAATAAAAGCCACTTTCCAACAACATTGTACAGCATGGAAACTACTCCGAATGTGTCTGTCTGACAGAAAAAAAAAATCTGTTTTGAGCTTGAAAGTGACTAAATTATGGGGTAGTTTTAATGCACTAATTCATTCAATCATTAATTTTCCATCGACTTAGTCCCTTTATTCCTCAGGGGTCACCACAGCAGAATGAACCGCCAACTTATCCAGCATATGTTTTAAACAGGGGATACCCTTCCAGCTGCAACCCAGGGCTGGGAAACACCCATATACACATACCCATGCACACACATACACTACGGCCAATTTAGTTTATTCAATTCACCTCTCTGCTTGTTAAGTGTGATATCATGAGAAGCGGCTTCTGGGTCCAGGTGCTATATTGAACTGTATGGGGAGACTCATCAAATGGTAATAATAAACATTTACAAAGCGATGTAATTTGTGATGCAGCAAGTCCAGAGACTGTTGTGTACACTATGATTTTATATGAAATTCACTTTCTTAAGTTTATTTATAAACTAATTTTGAGAGGATCACGTGCTTATGATTGCTTGTGGCTGGTCCCACATTATTCAATTTACGATTCACCAATCAGACAATTCCTAAACCACTATAAATACCCTTAGTTCCATATAACAGCCATCTTCATTTTGAAGAATCCCGCCTTCCCCCTACTCCTCTTTCTTTCCTGGATGGGTGGCACGGTGGCCCAGTGGTTAGCACTGTTGTCTCACAGCAAGAACGTCACTGGTTCTAGTCCTTACCAAACCAGCCAACGTTTCCATGTAGAGTTTACATGTTCTCTCCGTGCTCACGTGGATTTCCCCCGGGTTCCCCGGTTTCCTCCCCTTGTCCAAAAACATGCAACTTAAGTTAATTGACTAATCCAAATCGGCACCATAGACATGCTCCTTGTAAGAGCAATCACTATCTGTTCATTAGCTACTACAGCATGGGAGTTCTCAAGATCTACCTGAGCTCAAACTCCCCTCTCGCCTTGCAAACGGGAGGGAGCCCCGGGCTTGAGAATCTTATGAGCTCAGGGCTCTTTCCTGGGACAGCATGCCAAACAAGCTTTATAATCAATCATCAGCTAAGTGTGAACTCTTGAAAATGTGTGATAGGACTAAAAAAGGTCATAAACAAATATTTTCTCAATTTAATTAAGTAGTGGCTTGGACCCGGAAACAGTACTCCATACATCACCGATAATTCACGACTTAACAAGCGGATACTGCAGGACTGTGGGGGAAACCGGAGCACCCGGAGGAAACCCAAGCCAACACGGGAGAGCCTGCAACACAGAAATGCGAACTGGTCCAGCTGGGACTCAAACCAGCGACCTTCTTGCTGTGAGATGACAGTGCTAACCACTGAGCCAACTCTACCTGTCTTATATCATGTGATATCACTCGTATAAGTTAGACGTGCATCTATTCGCCACCAAAAGTCATTGATTGTAGTTTCTTATTAAACATAGATATACTTAGTTACAAAAACAAATCAATCAGCTTCATAAGATATGCATTAACTCCTGGTGGCTTGTAAGTTAGTTCGATGATGGATTTATATGCTTTTAGAAGTTTGAAAATAAAAGCCACTATGAATAAAAGCCACAGCATAAAAGAGCAAGGGGTAAAAAAAAAATAATAAAACTACTCCAACTGTGTTTGTCTGACAGAAACAATGGTTTTGAGCTTGAGGGACTAAATTATGGGGTAGTTTAAATTTTTTGTATATTATTCCTTTAGGTTTTACATTAAAACTGCATGAGCATGATATGATTTAATGTTCTTTAGGCCTTGTCAGATAGTATGAAAATGTTCTCAGCTCAAAAATATCTAACACTGTAACAGATCTCTGGTGTCCTTAACGGCATTTTAAATGACTCGATAAAAATGGACACAAAGACTTGTACAGAGTTTTACATCAAGCTGTGACACATTGATTTGTTGTCATCATGTTCCATGTTTCCTGGTTCTTGATTCAAAAGTCATCATCGGAAGAACTTTTCATTAAAAATGAAAGGGAAAAATATATATATTGCAAGGGCGATTAATCTGCTGATGTAAAACTAGTAATTAAAGACAACTATGTTGATTTAGGATTATAGAAATCTTGTAGGATTACCACAATTTGTTTCTGACAAGCAAATTATGGCCAAAATCATACAGTGTGCACCTGGCTTTAGAAGAGAACAATAAAAAGAACGTGAAGAATGGTTCAGGCCACAAAAAAAGAAACTCACCATATTCATCATCCCAAACCTGAAAGATGTTTTCTTTAGTGGAAGACAATTGCATATGTCTAGCCCAAATGTTCTTACTGTTGATCTTCAATAACAAAAGAAGTTATTCAAAAAATCTTTAAAAATCCTTCATATGAATCACACTTTTCTTTAGTTTTCTGACTGGAATGAAATTTAAAGGTTGTTATGCATTAAAAAAAACATTTCCCTCTTCAGAAACTGAAATCTTAGTTTGCTTATAGACATTGTTTGCGTTACACTCTGCTCAAGGTTTGAATATTTCGATGAATACAGCTGTAGCATAGTGTGTTGAATATATGAATTTGATTACATTTTTTAAATGTATATTCAAAAGAAAGATCTCAGTCAATTACAAAAATAAAGAGAATTCTTCAGATATTTTCTAAAGCATCGGTGATGTGTGTAATGATGCACTTGAATAAAGCATCGTCATTACATGTATGCCAAAAATCAAGCTTGTGACAAGAAATATTTTATCTATAAGCCTTTGGAAGCCTGTTCAGTCATTGTCCCATGGAATTTGTATATATATATATATATATATATATATATATATATATATATATATATATATATATATATATATATATATATATATATACACGAGACTATTGAATATTCTTGGTGGGTGTGTGTGCGTGTGTATAGACTTCAGTTTTTTAATGAAGTTCTCCGTTAAGTCTCCCAAAGACTTCACATTCCTAATACCCCCCATACACCCGCTCTACCGCACACACACACACAACCAAATGACCCCTCCCCCATCGCAACACACACACACACACACACATGCATGCACACAAACACTTAAAACACACATTCCAAGCATCCTCATTAGCAATTCATGAGCTGAGTCTCATTAGACACTAAGTTTTAGCGCGGGCCTCTGAAGTCGATGGCTAGAGCTGTTATTAATATTTCATATGTCTTCCCATTGAGGAGCTAAAAAAAAAGAGAAGTTGCTTCGCTTCGGCTACAAAGTCGCTCGAGCTCTCCTCTTTTACCCCTCTTCCTCTATTTTCCCTTCTTTTTCCCCTTCGTTAGACTGCTTTTATGGACTGCCTCTTTCTTCACCGCTCTATCTCTCCGCCCCTCTCTCCAGCGAACAGACCCTAACTCAAACTGACTTAATTGGGCTGTCTTTGTTCGAAGAAATGTGGACCTACCTTACGTTTTCCCATAGATTCAGACCAAAGAATAAGATGACAGAAACCCGAAGAACAATCACAAATGAGATCTCTTTAATATCTCAAGCGCGTCTCCTAGAGGTTCAGAAGAGATCTCGAAAATGTCTCAAAATGAGCTCCGATTTGTCATTATATCAAAGTCTCAGTATGAACTCCAACATTTTAGTCTATTTATATTTCTCCAAATGAATTTTAGGAGAAACTTGTGGAACATCTGAGAACTTAATTAAAGCTGACATGTGCTTTTTGTTGTTTTATATGCAGAGACACTTTTATGAAAGCAATTTGTAATGTGGGTTTTGTTTTTAAATGGTGCATTTACAACATTGCTCTTTTTGTCAGAGAATCCGGAACTTTTTGCAAAAACACTGTAAGCCTAATGTTGGGCACACATTTTAAGATTGTAGCCTAGATTTTCACTCACAGACAACAAATCGGCGCTTCTTCAGAGTGAATCATCAAAGACGCAGTCTGAGGGAAGTGCTAATGCTTCGCTGATGCCAGCAATATAATTAGCATGCTAAATATCAGGACCTGTCCAACAGTCAGGGTCTCGCAGTGTGGAATGCGTTTTGACTGGAAATTACATCAGCGATGACCTGCAGCTAATGAAAGATCATTTCACAGGGAAAGAGGGAGGAGTCATAGACCTGCAACAGAAATATTTTAGTTTTTACGCTAATAGGTGCGCAGACATCTTGTAATGTGTGACCCCCTGTCACCAATACATCTGTTGTATGGACAGAACTGCAAACAAAAGTTACCCCAGACAATCTTGTAGTATGTGAACGACAGCGATCTAACAACTTTGAATGATGTGCAATGTGTTCCTGACACAAGCAGATCTTACCATTAGCATTAGCATGTGTGTGTTTACACAGATTTTCATTGTGTTTAGGAATTAAGGCCCAGTTCAGCGAATCAGTCAAGCTTACCTGTAGTTTAGCCAAAAATGTACTCATCCTCCAGTGGTTTCATACTATGTGTTTCTCTTTTCAGTTGAAAGAATTTTGTAGAATACTAGAAGCCTGCAATCATGTGCTGTGCCCAATTGGCATAGTATCAGTCCTAAATATTATTCAAATATAGATTTAGAATTTACCAAATCTTAGTATGTTGAAATGAGTATTTCAAGTTTACCAGGATGATCTACTTTTTAATTACTCTGACATCTAATTTTGCCCACAATACATTGCATTTTGGACGTAAATTTGATTAGAACTACAAACGTGGGTAAAAAATTAACCACAAACATGGCAGGCACCTTTTTTGTATTAAAATGTACATACGTTTACAATGTAGTTAAACTAGACAAACAGGGAAGCAGTAATTGACTTCAATGGACCCGTTTAACAGTCATCCACATCTTAATTCCTTTAAAATTTGTAATATTTTTATTTTTAAAAAAAGTGTATGAACATTTATATATATTTAAGTGTGTAGTAGATAGTCTTTGCTTTAAATTACAAAAAGAACTACTGCTAGTGCGAGAATTACCCCTAGTTCTAATACAGCATCTGTAGGACTGGACAGTACAATTGATGTTATTCTCTCCTCTGGCTGGCATCAGTCTTACACAATTTTTTCTTTTTTCTGAAAGTCTTTATTACACCAAATAAAAGTTTTCTTTTATTATTTGAGCAAATAAGATTGTAAAAAAAAAATTGTTGTGTTTTCCCATTCAATGCGCTCTGAGTTTTTCCAATCGTGATGACTCCTGCTACTGAGAAACCCGAAAGTGTGAAAAGTAAGGATGGGCGATACCACAATTTTTTTATGCGATACGATACCGATACTTTTTGTTACATTTTTTAAAAATACTGATACCGATATCACTTATTATTTAAAATGTTAATGTCATTTTTCAAAATAATGTGATTTCAAGAAAATCATTATATATATATATATATATATATATATATATATATATAGTGTGTATGTGTGTGTGTGATATATACATATACATACACGCACACACATCTATGTTGTACATACACACTGCATACACATACATACTATATATATACACTGCACAGATCCACACACACTTATATTTATTTTTATTCACCTACTGGTAACGAGAGAGAGATGATTTATTATTCTGATTTATTATTTTATTTATTTATTTTGTATTTTTAATTATGTGTGTTCTTTTTAATGTAAACTTTATAAATAACATTTGTCATGCCAATAAAGCAATTATTTAACTGAATTGAATTGAGAGAGAGAGAGAGAGAGAGAGAGGGGTTTGCCCCCTTTAAAACTCGTGCAACGCTTTTTTTCAGCTGATGAGTACCACAACACGCTGCGTTACCTCTCAGCCATCGTGTCATTCCGTAATGCAGAAGTGTTCGACTTGCGTGAGTTGAGTTCGTATGTTATCTGAAAGGCACATGATTGTTCACGTCACATTCCGCCGCAGATTGATTGGTGTAACGTCTTATATACAAAGCGTCACTGACAATCCTGTACACCGCGCTAAAAAATTTAGTTATGCAGAAATTATTAAAATATAGTTAAAATATCGATACTTAAAAAAAATATATCGATACCAATTTAGAAGCTTCTGAGTATCGATATATCGATACTCGAGCATCGATGTGCACATCCCTAGTGAAAAGGGTCAATATCAGGAAAAGCAATAATTATAAGGGTCAGTGGTTATTGGTTTCCATACTTTTTTCCGAAATATCTACTTTTGTTTTCAATAGAACACAAGAAATTTGTGACAAGTAAAGGTTAATTAAATGATGACAGAAATGTTTATTTTAGTGTAGTGTGAGTTTGAGGCAGGGCTATCTGTTAAATGAACAGAACCAGACATCGAAAAGTCATTTAATATATTTCTGCAATTCGGTTTTATCCAGTGGAATGAATCAAGGTGGAACCCAAACATGAAGAAGTTATAAGTATGTAACAGAGTGGTGTTTTTGTAGAACTGCCATGAGACAGCTAATATGGGAGAATCCCATATGAACCCTGTAACCCCTGTAAAGGGGTTGAGGAAACAAAGGAGTTTGGGACACAGCAGACGTGCTGTGTTCTGGATACAAATGCATGCAAGAATAAGTCAATAACGGTTGTGTCTGGAAATGTGTGGATAAACAAATGAACAAATATGTGCATGTGTGTCCATGTGGAAGGCCAGACTCCCATTCTCGACAGACGCCACATTCCCTGCGAATGAGAAACAGACCCGGATAGAGGGATGAGAGAGAGATAGATGTCTTTAACAGGCTGATTCGACCGTCTCTGAGTCTATGCGCGCAACCGAGGAAAGAATTCACAGAGCCCCCTCCCTCCGAAACCAAGTTTTATTCCCACTTTATCTGTGGGAGAATATGTGCCAGTGCTCCTCTGTCTCTCATTTAAACAGCGCTGTCATGAGAGCCGTAATCAAACCGAAAAACCTCACAAAGGCAGAAGAGCAAAGCAGTATGGAACCAATTGTGATCTGACGGCAGCCAAAAAGCCCATTTCCATCTGAGACAGTAGATTCAATGGCTTTCTCTCCTCATTTGACCCTCTTCTGATCGATATCTCCTTTTCTGTTCGTCTTCCCACATTTGCTGTCGCTCTCTCCTTCCAGGATGTTGTTTCCACAGCAGCACCGTTGTGTTTTGCAGGGGTGTTGATTTGTTGCGATGTTGTTTCTTGCATCTCCCCTGAATATGTTGTTTAATGAATCTTTTGCGCAGTGCAGCATAATTAATTTGTATTCTGTCAAGTCTTTTATCAGACACACCTGTTATGACACGTCGCTTATATCAGGTGTAGATTTGATAAATGGGAGCTGTGATGTGCAGTCGCACTTAATGAGGAAGCGCAGAGTAAAGTTTGAGAAAGTTCCCAAAGCCAGGCAACTTCTAGCGCGGTTTAATGGGCCAGGGTCAAGCTAGTGCTTGATGTATGGTGGCGTTCAGCACATCAGAGTGTTCACTTTTGACAATTAGAGGTAGTTTGCGGCCATCTTGTGCCGTCGCCGACGGAGTGGCACAAAAGGACGCGGCGTGGTAAGCCGGCAAGCCGTTTCATGGGAAAAAGCGCCTGAAAATGGCGCTCCGGAAGGCGCCCTCGCTCAGTCTCTTTACAAGCGGCTCTTTTATTTTCCTCTTTCGAACTCCATCAATTTTCCCAGCACATTCTCTCCCCTGGTTTTGTGGTTTGTCTGCCACCCCTCCTCCATTGCTACCCGGCTTGCTGTGTTCTTTATAAAGTCTTTCTCTTTCAACATCATACCCATAACCCCTCGTACACCCCCAACACACCCTCGCACGCACTCCGACTCTGCTACATTCAATTCCCTGTCTTCCTTTCTTTCTTTCTGTCTTTCTCTGCCTACTATGGTCAGGTCTCATGGGGAAAGACAGTTGGCAGGAAGCAGGCTTGCTGCCATAGCAACAGGATCACTCCCTCTCCCACAGGTCTCCTTAGCAACCGGTAGCTTGGCATTGTTGTAATGAGCGGACCCTATGTGCCAGGCTAACAGAGCACGAGTGTGTGCGTGCATGTATGTAACCAAGTGCATATTTATGTGCTACATCTTACTGTGAAAAGCACCCAAGGCATTTTTAAGGAGGTTAAAACTGAGCACCAAAATGGTGTTATGTATTCCGATCATATTGGAGTATTTTGTCCTCTTACGTGAACTTGAATATTAAAGGATAACGCATTAATATAGCAGGTTTTAATTAACAATCATGTGACCAGGTGCTTCCCAATCTGTTTGGGGTTTGATTAAAGCGATCAGCTCATTCCACGCCCCGCAACCGAAATAATCGATGCGTGACTTAATTAATGATTTACTAATTAATTGTGCATGCTCTGCCTAGAACAGAGGATGACTTTGTGCTGGATGATAAAGTCAGTCAGAGTTATACACGCTTGTGTTTGTACTGGCAGAGAAGCTGTAAACACAAAAGACTTCAAAAAAATGGGATTTGCCTGTAGAGCCTACTTTTTTTCTATTTATTCAGTTATGCCTTCATAGTCAGTTAAAATCCAAATGATTAGCCCCCATTTATTTTTTCCCCCAGTTTCTATTTAAGGGAGAGAGGATTTTTTGAATACATTCTAAACATAGATGTTTTAATAACTATTTTCTAATAACTGATTTATTTATCTTTGCCATGATGAGAGTACATAATATTTTACTAGTTTCAAGAAACTACACTGTAAAACCTAACATTCAGAATCACTAAATGAAATAAGCTAGTTTAACAATTTTTTTTAATGAAAAAGAGTTATCATAACTCATGAACGGATTATATTAAGCAGAACTCAAACAAGTTATGAATGAATTAATTATCTTTTTTTGTGTTAACTCTAAAAGTAACTCCAGTTTCCCCCACAGTCCAAAAATATGTGGTATAGGTGAATTAGGGATGCTAAAATTGTCCGTAGTGTATTTGTGTGACTGAGTGTGTATGGATGTTTCCCAGTGATGGGTTGCAGCCGGAAGAGCATCTGCTGCGTAAAACATATGCTGGATAAGTTGGCGGTTCATTCCGCTGTGGTAACCCCAGATTAATAAGGGACTAAGCCAAAAAGAAAATGAATGAATGAATGAACTCTAAAACGAGGACAAATACCAAATCATTCGAGTAGCTATATAGTTGTTTGGACTTAATTAGTTAACCTTATAGCAATTTGATAACTGAACTTAAATGTTTAAGTTACTAATACTCTAAAAGTTTGACAACACAAATGATCAACACAAATAATATGTGTATGTGACTCTCTATATAGTCATGGTCATATAGTTTTCAATCCTCAAACTATATTTTCAATTCACTTAAATGGTTTGCCGTATTCGGTTTCCTCAAACAGTTTGAGTTAACTGTACTTATTGGGTTTTACAGTGTAGTATATACAGCTTAAGTTACATTTAAAGGCTTAACTAGGTTAATTAGGTTAGGGTAATTAGGCAAGTTATTGTATAACGATAGTTTGTTCTGTAGTCTATAGAAAAAAATTATAGCTTAGAATAATATAGGGCCATAATTTTGACCTTAGAATGGCTTTTAAAAAATTTAAAAATGCTTTTATTCTAGCCGAATTATAACAAATAAGAAGAAAACATATTATCAGACATACTGTGAAAATTTCCTTGCTCTTTTAAACATCATTTGGGAAATATTTAAAAAAGAAAAAGAATTCAAAGAAGGGCTAATAATTCTGACTATAACTGTATATGGCTTATGCATTTAACAGAATGCATTCATGAATTTTTAAGTTTAATCTTAAAATAAATTTTTCTAATTTGTTCTTCCTTTTAAAAAGCATTAAAAATTGTTAGATTTATGCTAAGAAAAAACAAAAAACAAAAAAAACAATTGCCAATGGGGTAAGCAAATAAGTCTACATATCTTATGCAATGTTGCTTCTCAAGTGTATTCTCTTGCTTTAAGCATGTTTTTAGATCCTTTTAATAGAAGACACAAACTCTGATTAATAAAATATTTCTTACAGTGTGTACAATTATTCAGTATTATTTCATATTGTTTTATCACTGCAAATTTATATTACAACAAGAGGTGTGCATCTGTGCATAATACCCAGGTGGAAGACGTTTTTTTTTTCAGAGTCTGTGCGATCTCCCACAGGTGTCTGTACTCTCCACCTGTTGTGTGAAAGCTTAGTTAGGGATCGTCATCATTTCATGCTCTTAGTGCTGCCCCAGTCTGGGCTTCTCGCCATGCGACGCCCGGGCAAACGTATGCCAGGGGGCGGCTGTGCTATGCTGTGCCCTGCTACGTAATGGCAAAGAACTGGCTTTTATGCCCTGAAGGTCTGGTCAGCTCTGGCATGCAGGGCGGATTTTCCGATCCCCTGCACCGCTCTCAGATGCTCCTTAATCTGCCTGTTCTATTTTTAAACCTTCCCTCCCCTCTTTTTTGCTCTATCCGTCCATCCTTCACTTCCCTCCCACTCTCCCTCCCTCCCTCAGGCTCTCCCCGTTCCAGGGAACTTGGCCCGGCTCGCCCAGCAGTTCCAATTAGAGCTTGGTCCAAGGGGATGGATCGCACACTAGCTGGCTGCTCCCACCTACAGGCCCCAAGGGGTTCTGGCTTCTTTTCTGTGCCTAGTCTACCTCTCTCAGGTTAGGCTAAAGCTCCAGACGCGGCCCCTCCCTTCTGCCCTGGTCCCTCTGGTGGGTGGGCATTCCACAGGGAAGTGAGTGGTGAGAGAGGCCTTCTGTCGCCTAGCATTGGCTTAATGAGACTATTACTCCTGTTTTTAGAACATGATTGCCGAGCTTCTATCTTAAAAATGTTTAGTTTTATTAATATGTTGATTTGAAGACGAAAGTTTTTGCCAAAATTGAAAGTCCTGATATTTTGTCTTCCTTATGTTACCATAACATTTTGTAAACTTTTGTTTTTAATCAAAAGACCACCAGTATAGACATTTTTGTAATTTTTCTTCCATAAAAATATAAAAACTTCATTTTTGATTAGAAATGTGCAATGTTACGAACTCTTATTTTGTATTTTGATTTAGATTTTTTTTCAGACTACAGATTTTCAAATAGTTGTATCTATCTTTAGCCAAATATATCCCCCTATCAAACTATACATCAATAGAAAGTTTATGATTTTATATGATGCATAGAGTAAATAAGTTTACAAAAATAAACACATATGGCATGCCGTATTCAGTTATAAGATCAGTTTTAATTAATATTAGGTTAGCCAGCATGTAATGCTGCGTTCACACTAGACACAGAAGTGTCAAGCACGAGTGATTAGCATGTTAAGTCAATGCAAATAGACGCGAATAGACATCCTGCGGCGTGAATGACACAGCTCGAGTTGAGCATTTTGCGTGATTGCGCTCGAGTTCGAAAATCTGAACCTCAGCGGGCATTCGCTCCGTGTTAACCAATCAGGAGCTTGCTTTTGTGGGGGCGTTTCCCGGGGGAAAATCTTCCTGCCGACACCGACAACAGTTCATCAAGCTGGGCTCGGCTCAGTCAGAAGCACCGCTGAAAGCCTCCATCATCCAGGTTAAGTTTCTGAAGGAGTTTATGAGCGCACATAGCTGGGCGCACCTCTGAAAGGATCTAGTGGACTCAGACACTGCTCCAAACAATCAACGCCTGTTTTTCAGTCTTCATAACAGCACATAAACACAGCTATTCTCTCAATAAAATCCATGTTAGCCATTAACAACGAAGCTAGTGTCACCAAGCAGACAGAAGCCCTGCCCATCACGCAAATCCGCGTCTCTTGTGAAGTGATTTTGATGTGCGTATGAAGCGGATTTGATGCGCGAATGAAGTGAGTGAACTCTAAATGTATGAATTGCGCGATTTATCCGCGCTTGCTGCTTCTGGTATGAACACAGCATAAGGACAACATTATTTTGACGTCCAATAAACATCGATATTTGGTTGATTTAGGTTGTTGTTGGAAAGTGACCAAAATCCAATGTCTGATAGATGTACTTACATAGTGCATTTATTGTGTATGGCCATAGACCCAAAGTGCTTCACAATCATGTGGGGGTTCTCTCCACACCACCACCAGTGTGCAGCATCCACTTGGATGATGCAACGGCAGCCACAGGACAACGGCGCCAGTGTGCTCACCACACACCAGCTATAGGTGGAGTGGAGAGATAGTGATAGAGCCAGTTCAATGAATGGGGATGATTGGGAGACCATGATCGCAAGGGCCGATTGAGGGACTTTGGCCAGGACACCGGGGTCACATCTCTACTATTTACAAGAAGTGCCATGGGATTTTAATGACCACAGAGAGTCAGGACCTCGGTTTAACGTCTCATCTGAATCGCCCACTGACAGTGTAGTGTACCCTTCACTTATTACTTGGGCATTAGGACTCACACAGACCACAGGTTGCTGGCCTCTCTAACACCAATTCCAACAGAAACCTAGTTTTCCTATGTGGTCTCCCATCTAGGTACTGACCAGGCTCAGCCTTGCTTAGCTTCAGTGAATAACAGGTTTGGGGCTGCAGGGTGATATGGCTGTGGCATGGTGGTAACGTCCACTTAACGTCAAGGTGTAACATGATTAGATGTTGATATTTGGTTGATTTTTAGGTTGATTTTAGGTTGGACATTGGACATTGACGTCAGCCTGACGTTGAGTTTTGACATCAACCCGATTTTCATTTCCAAACAAAATCTAACATCCCTACAATGTTGGGAAATAACGTCAATATGATGTTGTGTTGATGTCTTGTGCCTGCAGGGATTACTTTTGAAAGTAATGATGTCAAACACTGTCAAGTTTTTAGCAAAGTGTAACATTTTAGGTAAATTTAGGTAAATCTTTGCATTACCTGATCTTCGCATGTTAGCCGTATATAAGAGTTTATGTTTTAAACAGGTTGGAGTAAATCCAAGTAAAGATTCTCATTTTTTGGGTTAACTAAGTGAACAGCACAGAGTCAGTTAAGATTTTGCTGAACAAATAAATGCACATTATAAAAAAATACCAATATGGTTTTAACCAAAAAATTCTGTTAGCATCATCATGTAATACAACTGTTCCATTTATAATTTCATATCACTCCATTATCACATTGCCCACACCTCTCCCTGCTCTCCATTTCCATTAATCGCCTGTGAGTTCTTTCTTTTCCCCCAAACAGCCAAGCACCGCCCGTGACATCACTCACAGGAAGTGCATCTTTAGCGTTGGCTAATTTCCATCGATTGCCTCCAGACAGGCTTAGCAGACGCGCCCTGTTCCCACACAGAACTCTCATTTTAAGTCTCCTCGCCTGCAGGAGTCCTCTCTCGCTCTCTCCCTCTTGCACAATGAACGCAGTCAGCGCTTTTATCTCCTACCCCACTTGTGCTTATTATCAAATAAATGCGAGGCAGAGAGATACCCATTGACAGTAGCATGCATAATGACTGCTGGCTGTGTGAAATGGATTAATAAATAATGGGTGAACGCGGCTGAAAACAGCTTTTCCAGTCCTGCGAGCGCACAAGAATGCTCGACAGAACAATCCCCCAACACACGAGCCGTGCGTTCCGGACCGCGTCGAATGCAACACTGGGCAGAATGTAAAACAGAATACTCGGTGGAGTCTGCTCAGTAAATTAGAACGCTCTTTAAAATGTGAAACAGATCACTTGGCAAATGCTTCCCGGAATAGTTGACTGAAATTTCAAGGTAGATATCATCTTAAATATTGTCTTCTCCTTTTTTGTTTACAGAAATGTAGACACTTGCAGAGCTCTGGCTTTTTGTGCTGCTCAGAAATGAATGAAATATAAGGCACTTAGTGATTTACATGACCTCGTGTGAAAAATGAGCCATGATCCTTCTAAATCCCATTCATTGCCCATAGTGAAGTTGATCCAGGGGCTCTAATCCAAGGCCTACATCAGTGAATAGTTGACTGAAACACTGTGTCATAGCATTATTTTATTAAAGCTTCTTTTTGGGTCTACTTTAATAGATCATATCTTAGCTATTGATAGTTGCTTTTGGGAGAAAATTATTTAAGAGGGTAGCAACCACAGGTGCGTTTTCTTTCAGAGTTGTTTGTTTACTATGACTTCCCCCCTTTAAAGTGCTTTAAGACTTTAAAGATATTTCACTCTCTGATCACAAGGCTTTTCATTTTTCTTATAGATCCAACCACAAAACAAACCACTGTGTTTATATAAGTGTTAAAATCGTTGCTTTCTTGCTGTATGATATTTAGTTTTTTGTGTGTCAGGGCAGAGATGGCAAAAGTACACACATCCTTTACTCAAGTAGAAGTACAGATAATATCTGTTGATGTTTAAAGCAACTCTGGTTAAAGTTGAAGTACTGACTACATTCTTGTACTCAAGTAAAAGTAAAGAAGTACAGCCTAAAAAATGTACTTAAGTAAAAAGTATCCATTACTACTTCCTGTTTTAGTTTCACGCTGGGTAACTAGGACCTCGCATCATATTAATACATTTATACAAAATAACATACATTTCTGATTTTGATGTAAAAATTGTTGCTCATTTTCAGCAGGAACGTAGCCAAGCAACATCACACTCTGCAATATTGCAAAACAACACTGCTCAAAAATCTGTATCATCATCCTGACCCAAACCCACAGCGTTCAGCATGTAGTTTTTCTGCTTTTAGATCAAGAACAACAACTGCCATTAATGTCCATTCATACACTGTAAAAAATTGAGGCCTATATTTTTACAAATAATAAACATCTTTAATTAACACTAATTTTGTCCAAAACATTTGTTTTTCTTTTGCTATAATAAATACTATTTTACTATTTGAGCACTCAGCTAAAGCTGCTTCATTATCTTCAAAACTAAAATCAATATCGCCCATGTTTTCAGTGTTTCTTCTTTGTTTTGGATGGATCTCCAAAACTTTTTGCATGAACTTTTTTTTTTTCATGTGATAAATCCTGATGCTTTTCATTATAATTTATTCATAATATTAATAATTCTTATGTTAAAATATTTGTTAAACTAATTTAAATGAAGGCAACGGTCTGATTTAATGAAGACAACAGTAAAACAGTATTAATTCTGTATTAGGAAATAAGAAATGATTGAAAAAACAAAAAACAAATCTCAATGCATACAGCATCATAAAGGGTTTACCTGTTTAGTACCACCTGTACAAATGTTGACAAACTAAGCACATGATTGTAAATTATAATTTTTTTTTTTTTTTTTTGCGGTATTACATTGAAACACCAGAGAAGCCTGTATAGTAAACCATGGTCGGAAGTGGAGAAAAGTCAGAAATTTGAACAGGAATGTGTCTAATTTACCTTTGATCCGATTGACTCAAATGCACCTTATCACCCGGTGTAAGCAGGGCAGCTTCAATTATGTTTACATCGCAGACTCCCACTACATCAACCATTTTAGTCATCCATGGCTATCTTGTGATAAGCTTCACAAATTTGCCTGCGTACATGTGTGATCAACATGGGTTGAAAATGTTGCGCATTTGCCAGCAAGTGCGCAATAAAAAAAAATGTATAAATCAAAAAAGATTGAATTTGTGCATTGACAAGAAATAATATACAGTAAAAATTAATATGCAATTAAAAAAAATTAAAACTGCTTTTATTCTAGCTGAAATAAAACAAATACAAATTTTTCCCAAAGAAAAAAATATTATCAGACATATTGTGAAAAATTTCCTTGCTCTGTTAAACATTATTTGGGAAATATTTAAGTAAGAAAAGAAAAATGAAAGGGGGCTAATAATTCTGACTTCAACTGTGGATCGCAATACCAAACACATGAAAACGAAAGAAACAAGCCTGTTTTAAAAATGTAAGGAGTAGAAAGTACAGATATTTGTGTAAAAAAGTAAGAAGTAAAAGTAAAAAGTTGTCAGAAAAATAAGTAGTGAAGTACTGATACCAGAAAAATCTACTTAAGTACAGTAACAAAGTATTTGTACTTTGCTATCTCCCATCTCTGGTCAGGGTAACAGCAGAACTTTCCAAGTAAAAGCAACCTTTTTATAACTTGTTGTGGGCAGATGTGCCTAACATGAAAACAGGAGGGGGCCAGCGGCCAATGGTGCCAGGGAGTCAAACAGGCAATGATCTTGGTTCATAAACTTCAATTTAAAAAAATGCACCAATCTACGTATTAGCATTACTAATAATATTTTCTTTTATGGTGAATATAACTGTCATTTTAGGCTTGAAACTATTAAAATGAAGGCAGTTTTATTATTGTCTGTGATGGCAGCTGCAAGTATCAACATTCTATTATACATTAATATATAACTACTATACCTCGATTTAAGGAAAGTGTCAGTTCTTTCAGAAAATGTGCATGTCCTAAATCCAGTCGTTTAGTTTTATAATAAAACTGCCCTCATGTTTCGATTTCAATAGCGATTATTACGGCCATCATCACACTTTCTCGTACGTCCTGCCTGGGCAACATATGATCCTTTCAATCCCTGTTACTTTGCAGCATTCCAGGGGTTACAGTCAGCTAAGGGGCCGCCAGATTTAACCAGGATTAGCTCTAGATTT
The DNA here is from genome assembly GCF_903798145.1 of Danio aesculapii. NCBI lineage: Eukaryota > Metazoa > Chordata > Actinopteri > Cypriniformes > Danionidae > Danio > Danio aesculapii. The sequence continues at coordinate 15,018,357 of NC_079453.1, forward strand.
CTCTGGATTATGCAGGCTAGAGTGGGATTAAACCTGATTGCCAGATTTTTCCGGTTTGCCGGGCATATTTGAAAGTGTCTGTAAGGGAGGTTGTGTTTGCATGCATTTGAACATTTCCTCCACCAAGCATTCTATTCGGAGGCCTGTGTGTACAGTATATTACTACACTCTCAGAAGTAAAGGTCTGTGAGCTGTCACTAGGGTGGTACCTTTTCAAAGATTACAAAAATGTACCTACAAGGTCCATATAATATTATATTAATACCTCAAGGGGTACAAATTAGTACCTAAAAAGTACAAAATTGTTCCTCTTAAAATTTGTAGGTACTAATATATACTTTTGAGGTACCAATATGGACCCTTTAAGTACAAATGTGTTCCTTTTAAAAATGTACCAACCAAGTGACAGCTTGCGTACCTTTATTTCTGAGAGTGTAGAAGGCTGTTTAAAATCTTGTAGGAAACTGTTGGCAATTTGTAGAACTTCCTAGACTGCAGTCAAATCCAATTGTATCAGGAGGCAATGAGAGCTTCTCTGAGTTTGCATTCCCAGCAGGCACACAACATCATAAGATGTTAATATTAGGTTAGATTTAGGTCATGACGTCAGGTGACCAAAATTCAATGTCTAGCCAGCGTCTAAGGACAACGTTATTTTGACGTCCAATAACGACATCAAGTTACGTTAAAATTTGGTTGATTTTTGGTTGTGTTGGAAAGTGACCAAAATCCAACGTCTGATAGATGCCATAGTGCTAACGTCCACACAATGTCAAGGCCTGATGTTGGGTTCTGACTTCAACCCGATTTTCATTTCCAAACAAAATCCACGACGTTGGGGGATAACGTCAATATGATGTCATGTTGACGTCCTGTGCCTGCAGGGTTCTTCACACTGGCACATTCTTTGACAGAATGACTTCCCAGCTTTATTGCCACTACAAGTCACTGTTAACCATGGATTTAAATTTTAAGGTCTAAATGCCACTGCTAATTCAACCTTTCAATTCCTTGCAGGAGACTGGTGAAGCATCTACAAATAATAGATAATTGTTATGGCATCGCTGTCCAGCTTATACTGTTACGTGTCACATTTCGTCCTTGCTGCAGCACACAAACTGGACTTTTTGTAAGCTTTAGAGAGAAAATGTCAGCTAAGTTAATAGTTGCAGATATGGCACTATTCGGAATAGTTGCAGAAAGCATGTAGCGCACATCAGAGAAAGTCAAAGCAGGTCACAGACAGACAGCTACATGGTTGGCCAGCAAATGACTCAGAGGCAGACGAGCTTGAAGGTGTCTAGGTCAAATTCCGAAACCACAGGCCTGCTATTTATAATGCTCACCACAGCCCGCACCACCATAGCATTGGTGACTTCATGAATAATCTGCTTCCATCAAACATCCAGTACTCTTCCCTCATCTTAATGGAGCCACTAAGGGCAAAGAGTGGATCTTTTCACAGACTAAATGACAGTGCGTGGCCTTTCAAGTCTGAGAGTTGTCATGTTTTAAAAATGCAAGCTTTTTACAACAAGCTCATGTGTAGACGGCTGTTTGGTGAGCTGATCTGCAGAGTGGCGGGGTGCTGGTAGCTACTGTGAAGTCATGCAGCCTATAGTTGACTTGCTAATCACTGTTCCTCTGAGACAGCTCAAGCAGCGGTGTGACTGCTGATGATTGAAGCTCTCTTGCGAGTTGGGTGAGTCGTCTGACTGTCAGAGAGATGAAAGGCTGTTTGCAGTTTACCTGCAGCATCAAACGGCATCTGCCTCTCTCTTCCCCCCGCTTCTCGCACGTAGCTCCTCTCTTCCCGTTTCCACTGTAGTCATGGTTACCCCTGCAACAGAGCGCGGTTGCTGGAGCTGTCAGGGTGTCGCGCTCAGATCACCTCGCGCAGGTCGTTTCGGCATGCAGTTCCCACTCATGACACCGCGCTTCAATTTGGCTTTGATTAAGACGGCCCAGGAAGCATCTGGCTCTTTCGCCAGCACGGGGGCTCGTGTAATTTGGCAGAATAACCGGTGGAGAATAAAGCCCCTTCCTGGGGGGTGAGGGAACATAAATACATCTTGCTTATCCAATTTCTCACCGCGCTGAATGGGAGCGGTGCAAAAAGCAGCAAATCTGCCACTGGTGTTGGGGGAAGAATTAGCCCCTCAGGTGTGAGGTGACACTGAAGCAGCACGTTCTCCAAGATTAGCCTGCTTTACAGTCGATATCCAGCTGTAGTGTAAATTTTGCCAAGGTAATTGGCTCTCTTTTCAGTGACTGATATCCGAACACTCGTGTGAGTGGTAATGGTTCTCAGAATCGCTACAGAAAACAAGAGGCTGCTTTCCGTAAAGGGGTGCGAAGGGGGATTATGGAGTATAGATGGGCTGATAGACGCACTTGAAGTGTAATTGTATTGTGGATGATTGAGGGACAGGAAGTAGATTTGTTTTGTCTTATTGCATTTTTCTTCAGTTGGAGCAGGTGAATGAAATTAGTGGTGTGATTGTGGCAGGATTAGAATGAGCGAAAGAGAGTGATAAACAGAATGCGGGACACGGAGAAAGAGATGAATGAGTGTGAGAATGAGGGAATCTGAGTGAAGGAGGGTGTGAAGAGGCTATGCAGCGCTGAGTGTGACGGTGTGTTTGTAAGGAGTGGAGCCCACACTACATTACTGTTGCTGTGTACACATGTCAACACATTATATGGATTGTTGGTAGTTTTGAGGTTTTGATGGACAGATTATAATTTTCCTACTGGAGAGAAGAAAATGGAGAGGGAAACAGAGAGGACTTTAGTTTTCTGAAGGATGTGCACCACAGCTTCCATCAGCAAGGGACAGCTAGGAACTTTGTCCTATTTAGTCCACCTGGGCAAAAGGGGAACAAGCAAAACATTTTGTCTTGGGTCCCATAGATTTTAAGCATGACACAAGCAGAAGCAGACTGAAACATTTGATCTACTTTTTTTAGGAATGGGTACGAAATTACTGTCCTAATCTTTTCTGAGTACAGATGCCATACAATCTAAAATTACAGTAGTTGGCCTCATTCTGTGGCAGTCTTTCTTTATAATGTCCTGGAAGCCAAGCACATCATACACAAGTTAATAAAAAAGCTTGTATATTTCAATAGATTCCATCCAAACACTTTATAAACTAATCATTAAAAATGTTTGATTGCTTAAAGTTTAAATAAAAGTAGTCAATACATTTCTTATTGAATTAAATCATTTGTACTTTTTATATGTGAGGGTAGTTGACAAATAAAACATGCTACTGGGAGTGAAAAAATGAAGCTACAAGGTATTGGAGACCTTGGTATCTATACATGTGAATAGATGAAGTGCATTGTTAGGTGTGATGCACAACGGAATGCTTTTTGCTGTGACTTTTATAAACAAGTATGAATAACATGATTTACAATATATCACAGCCTTGAGTGCCTTATTGGTTTATTAAAGCACATAATAATCATTTAAATTGTATTTATTAAATTCAGAAGGCATAATAAATTATGAAATATTTACAGTTGATAGTGGGTCATGTTCTATGCAATGATGTACACATCACTTACTGTATGTGAACAGGTGTTTTACATCATAGTTTGCTATACTGCCACCGCTGGAACAACATATCGACCAATTCACATCGGAGACTATAACAGTCATTAACATTCTTGACTCTGTTATTCGCCAAAGAAATAAAAGCATTTCTTTGCTGCATCTGTACCACTGAAGCCTCTCTCTCTTTCGCTCACTCTCTGGTTTGGTTTCCTTTGTCTGGTGCTCTCCAGGATCGCTAGCTTGCCAAAATCACGCCTCGCTCTCGCTTTCTCATCTCACTCTCTGGCTTTCCCTCATATTTCCCCAAGACTGCAATCGATAGAGGCGTCTGTGATCAGGTTGCCACGTGTGATTCATTTGGGTAACCTTGACTACGGTTTGATGTGCGTGTGGACTTGGCTTGGCTAGCTGCAGCGTGAGTCAGAGAAAGCGTGTGCCGTGCAGGAGCTGGTCTGCTTACAGTATTGATTTGCCTGAGCAGCCAAGAGGGGCTTCACCTCTTCCTGCAATGAGTGCCATGAACTGTTTTTAGAGTTTTATAGGAACTTGCACCCTGAATAATCTTATTTTGAATATCTGTTGATTTGAATAGCACTTGCTCAATATAAAATATTTTTTGAATATTCCTTGTATTCCACAATTTATATATATATATAATATATATATATATATATATATATATCTATATATATATATATATATTATATATATATATATATATATTATATAAATTGTTATTCTCCAAAGAAAGAAAAGCATTTCTTTGCTGCATCTGTATCACTGAATCCTCTCTCTCTCTTTCTCTCACTCTCTGGTTTTTGTTTATATATATATATATATATATATATATATATATATATATAACCACAGCAGTCAGTGCCTATCAATAACTGTTTAATTTATCCAAATAATATTTATTAATAAATGCACCCATTATTCATGGTTTTGTTTATCATTCATGCTTATTATGGCTCTTCAATGTATGTAGTAAATGTATATATGTAAATTATATGAAAACTGTAAACAAATTTAATTTGAATTTGGTACTTTGATGCCATGTTTAAAATGATTAATGCCTTATTCCTACTTTTTTTTCTTATATCTACAGAACTCCATTAGACACAACCTCTCCCTGCATACCCGATTCATCCGTGTTCAAAATGAGGGAACAGGAAAAAGTTCCTGGTGGATGCTTAACCCCGAAGGTGGAAAAATGGGCAAAGGGCCCCGCAGACGAGCTGTATCCATGGACAATGGCACTAAGTACCTAAAGAGTCGAGGCAGAGTCAGCCGGAAGAGAACAGCAGCTGTGGGAATGGGTAGAGAGCTTGGAGGACCTGGAATACAGGGATCGCCTGAACATGGAAGCCCCGCAGGGAAAGGAGTAATGGGCATTGGAAGTGAAGAGTTTGATGCCTGGACAGACCTCCACTCCAGAACAAGTTCTTCTGCATCAACGTTAAGTGGATGCTTGTCTCCTATTCTGGCTGAGACAGAACCCGATGAACCAGAGGAAGGAGGACTTTCATGTTCAGCCTCCCCACGACTCTACCCTAGCCCCACCAGCACAAGATCTCCAGCACTGGGAACAGGTGGACATTGTCCCTCTGTTGAGCTTCCACATCTAGCTGATCTTACTGGAGCAATCAGCTTGGAAGAGGGCTACTCCCAGCCTCTACCACTTAAGCGCAATGGATATCACTATGGCCCTGCACCTAAAGCAGAGACCTCCTACTGTGGTACAGTCTATGGCCAACCATCCATGGGCATGCTTAGGCATCATCATACGCCTATGCAGACTATTCAGGAAAATAAGCCTACCAGCTTCCAGCGTGCCCTTAGGGCATACTCAGAGAACAATGCTCTTGAAAGTTTGCTTGCTGGAGGGCCACAATACTGTAGTAAGGACATGGTTGTGGGGCAAGGAGGAACATCTCATTCACTTATGTCACAATCCAACACTGCTGTGCATTCTCACGGCCACAATCAGAGCCACAATCACAGCCAGAATCACAATCATAACCCAGAGCATGGCCACAATCGCAATTCCAGTCAAAGCCTTCACAATGGTCATGGAGTAACTCATGAGCAAAACCCAAGCCATCATCATACTCCCAATCAAGCTCATAATAAGCATCACCCAAGTCTTGACTACAATCACCATAAACAACATAGTGGCCATGACTATGTATCTCATGACCACAAACTCAGTGCTAGTCCCAATCACATGCACAATCACCTTCAACACAACAATTCCAGACAACCAGATCTTTCTCCCAGGGTGAGCAATGACATGTTGCAACCCTACAACCACAAATCATCTAGCCTTTATGGCCCACGTGCTCATCTTCCTTCTACTTCTCTCCCTCCTAACCCTGCCAGTGTCTTGGATGTACCCCAAGACCCATGTCGCCTGGCTTCAGCTCCCCATCCTCGCCATCAATCCTACCCAGGTTCCCAACTCCACCAGGGCATGACAGAACCCTGGCAGGGGTATTACCACCACACATCACAGAATGCTAATTACCATGGAAACCACCAAGCTAACCATCACCAGGATCCTCAAAACCGGTTGCAATCTGAGCTGGAAATGGATGTGCACCAGAACAGTTTGGATTGTGATGTGGAATCCATCCTCCTGAATGACTTTATGGACTCAACAGAGGGAATGGACTTTAACTTTGACGGGTCATTATCACAGGGTGTTGGCATGGGAATGGGTTTGGGGATGGGAATGGGGGTTTTTGCAGGACCTCAGCAATCACACAATAGCCAGAGTTGGGTGCCTGGGTAAACTGCGAGGACATTGAGGGCCTTCAAATAGGCAAACATTCAACCATACAGCCTTCTGAAGGGCAGCAGGTCAAGTTGGGAATTATAATGAACAAACTGACCAATATTCCCTTTCACTGATGTCAGATTCTGGACTCATAATTATTCCCTGAACCCCCCTCCACCCCACCCCACCCCATCTACTCCATTGTCCCTGCTGTGGAATAATGTCATAGTGCCCTAACAGTCTTTTCTGTGGTTCATGTCCTTCAGTTTGTGCTCAATTCATCACCTCAATCTCTTTCTGGGCAAAAGCTCTGAAGCACTTTACATGGCCATCCATTCTGATGCTGTAACGACCACCCCGCGACCTGGGAGGAATCACATTGTCCGCTGGCCTGGGTTTAATGTATGCAAACGACTTTGTTATCCTTGCTGAACAAAAAAAGTAAATAATTAAGCATTGGTGTTGTTTTACTAAACATGAGTACAGGATTGAGCAGTTGCTATAGCTGTCTGAGTGTCTGTGCTGTCATTTGTGTATTCGTCAGTGTGTGCGGGTGTGTGAGTGTCTGAGTGTGGAGCTGCTTTTCTTTGGTAAATGTACGCACCTCCTCCCAAGGAGGTCTATTGGATGTCCCTTTATTGTGGGCCAGGACAGTCATCCATCAGACACACTCTATTGATATTCAGCATATCCTTTTTAATCTCCAAAGTAATGCACCAGCTATGCATCACTGTTGCAAATAGAATGTGATGCTCAGAGAGCACAGGGCTGTTTTTTTTTCCCCGGACACACAACGGCTTAATGTGTTTTGGCGAAAGTGATGATTAAAGTCACTCTGCAGTAAATGGGGGGGGCAGGAGGAGGGGTATTAGAAGAAGGTAGGGAGGGCAGAGATGAAGAGATAGAGGGGGAAAAGGAGAAATGCAAATATTATCACTATGCCCCCTTCCTCTCCATTCTGTGAATTTATAAAGCTTTTCCTGTAATGAAATAAGGAACGATCCAACACTACCGCACATCCTGTGCAGGGCTCTTTCCTCGTTCACCTCAACCTAGCTACTCTGTGGCACTCTTCCTCTGTCTTAAGCTAATGCCTTGGCTTTGTTTGAGCAACAGTACCCTTCACTGTCGGTCAGCCCTACCCATATCTCTACCCTACCTAATCAATGATGATTGATCAAATTTGAAGCTTTGTCAACCTTCATTAACTGTGGTAATTTAATACAGAACTGGACTCTGGAAATGTCTTTGTAACAAGCAACTCAACTAACCATCAGATAGTAGTTCTACTGTATCTTAAATGGATGCTGTCTCATATATAGACTGAGGTCTCAAAAACTTAAAACTAATAAATATATAGTTCCAACAATTCCACCATCTTCCAAAGCTTTTGTTTTCTACACTAGTGACCTGAATGCTGATTAAGTTAGGCAGCAAGCAAAAAAATAAATAAATCGGTGCTATATTCTCTTTGCAGACTTGACCTATCATGCTACCATTATCCTGTGATCTCCCAGAATCAGTAATTAAATGAAAGTGTGTATTTTTTCATTTTGAATGTAACATAACACTATGGATTTCTGACAGAGAGATCTGTAATTTTGACATGGGTGGAAATGAAAGGGGCACATTTAAGCATACATTTAATATGCAATTTGTCTCCCCACTATCGATACTGGAAAGTATAAAGTAATGGACACACCACATGAGTATCATAATTGACATAATTAAATCGCTGTTATGAATGTAGCTAAAAGGTAGGCCTGATAATTTGACTGGCAATTAAAACACATATCAGATATAAAAGAGCTCTGACAGTTTGGTCTTTGGTATGAGATTTTTTCAAAGCAACGCGAGGCTATCAAACCAAAATTGCCTGTATGTGAATTGCTGGCCTATCTATTTTAACAATTGCTAAATTATTTGCTGTCAAGAAAGACATTATACAAATATCTTTGGGAAGTATAGCAAAAGCTACTTTGGTAAATGTATTAATTGGCAAAATTTGAAGACTGAATGAAGCAGCACCTTCCTGATCAAGTCAGAAGACCAAACAATACACTTGCAGTGATTCATAATTACACAATTATAATGGCTTCATGCACACTACTAGTCAAATTCAAGAGTGGTGTCATGACTGCCAAAGTAAAACCATTCCAAGACCAAATATTTGAATTATCATGTTCTGATGCTCAAGGAGTGCATTCGACCTTATTACGAATTGAATGAGAATTGTCTGTTTCTCTCCAACAAGAACTGAAACTGTGGTGACTAAGATTCTAACCAAGTCGTTGATAATTTAGTGTTTCAGGTTATTTCATTCACTCTGTTTGTTTGTTTGCTTTTGTCTGCCATTACTGATGTTTCATAAAGAACCCCCCACCCCACCTCCCTTTTCCCCCTTTAAATCCAGCCAGGTGCTTTCTCAAAGACTGAAACCATCCACAGATATATGACTTGGATGCAGCTTTTTGTTCTGCTTAAATTTTGATGAGAAAAAACGTACATGGTGAGCGAAATAGAAAGGGCGGTTAAAAAAGATAAAGGAAACTGACAGAGAGTGAGTTGAAAAGGACGGCACTAGGTTGCTTGAAAGAAGAAGAAAAAAAGAAGCCCTCACAGATAGAGATGGTGTGTGTGTGTTTGTGTGCATGAGAGAGAGAGAGAGAGTCTGTCAGAGTAGCTTCCCTCAGCAGAGCTGTTTGAATCAGGCCAAATGTCAAGTGGCTCTCTACAGTGTTTCTCACACGGCCCGATCAGATAGCCATCCTTCTTTCTCACTGTCTCTCTTTCCTGCCAAGGACAATGAGCCCTGTCTTCATCCGCTTTCATTCCCATCTTTATGTTCTTTTTGAGGTGGCCAGGAATCTGTTGTTATCCAACTGTGATTTTGATTGCTGGCCCACGCCTGCTTCAGCGCTCAGCTTCATGTGTGCGTGAGCGTGTATGCGTGTGTGTGTGTGTGTGTGTGTGTGTGTAGCACAGTGATGTACCTGAAATGATATGAAAATGAATTGAAATTGTGCCCTGGTATTTACTATGCCTGGCTATCAATAATATAATATACACAGTTTATATTTATTGGGTATAGAGATGGGCTTGTGGATGACGGTATGGAACTCCTGTATCCCATTCATCTATATTATCATGATTTTATTACAGTTCATTTCTGTTTCATGCTGTACAAAAATCTGTATTGAGAAAATTGTATAATATTTTTTGACAAGCAAATATCAGTTTTATTTCTTTTTTTTTATTAAATGATGTATCTGCTCATCTTGTGGCCTGTAAAATAAAACAAAAGAGAAATTGAAAAACTCGAAAGCCTTTTTTTTTCTGTGTAAAGAATCTTGGGTATAAGAAAAAAAAAATCACAAATGAGATCTTTAACACCTTGCTTATCTCTTTTAGAAAACAATCCACTTAAAATTTATGTAAGATGTCATGACTAAAGTTTTGTTCGGTATTGAGACAAATCCTCAAGTGAAATATAATATTGAATAAGTGAAAAAAAAATAAATGAAAGCAGGGCTTGGTTAAATACACTAGCTGACTGATGATTAAAAAAGAGTGGTTAATGATTTTCTATCAAAATTTTAAGAAAGAAAACTCAATTGCCAAAAAAACCCTCAACATTTCTGAAATATTCCAAAGATTGTTTGTTTTTTGTTTTGTTTTTTTTGAAAATGAACTCTTCAAATGTAATGTTTGGTTCGAAGAATCTTACAATGGGAAATCTTGAAGGAACCAAGCTTTTCTAAGTCTGAAGCACATTTGTGGTAATCTACAGAGCCTTTTTCTGTAGATGTAGAAAGAAAGTTCTATAGATGTCACAAGTTTTTAGTGTAATTGATGGCAATTAAAGTACTTAATTTTTTTAGAAGTATTTTTATTGTATTTCAGCAAACTTTTTTTAAATGTATTTATTTTCTTCTTTTATGAGATATTATTTTAGGAGAACCTTTTTAGGCAAAGTAGATAATAAATAAAACAACTGAGAATTCAATTAATGCTCTTGAACTATGAAAGAGCGACCCCAGAGCAACAACATTTTCCTGTGGGATGCCAAGGAGGTCAGTGAGAATAATACTCATTATGTGTGTTTCCATGTGTGTCATGGGAATTTTATACGGTTTATAAAAGCAAATACTGTTCATATACAGAATTCAAAACTTAGAGAGCTACTGTTTATTGCGAACATAGGCCCTTTTAATGTGACATACATTTTTCACAAACTTTACATAATCAGGGACTTAATATAAAAGTGGCACGAAGCTAAGCTGATGCTATTATACTGTACAACACTGGTCTGCAATTGGGAGAGTTGAGCACTGAATAAAATAATAATGTATTATTATTATTGATCAAATTTCTACTCCTAATACATTCCACAATTGCCTTCTATATAAAGGACACATGCACTGTAAAAATCGCAGGGCTCCATGCAATCGATTAGTGTTGGGACAACATGAAGGACTTAAGTTAGCTTATTAGTTTATACAGATTTAAGTGAAATGAACATAAAACAATTAAATCGTCCTTCCAAAAAAACTCAAGAATTGTGTTGTTTCAGCTCATTTTAAATAAGATGTCTGAATAAACAACAAACCAAATTTTTTGAGCGTGCAAGGCTCTCTTTGAATTTGTCTAAAATTAGTCTACATTTTGCAAGGCCCTCATATTGGAAGCACATTCATGATATAGACAGTTCAGTAGGTTTTGAAACAGAATGTGTATACATTAATTTAAAAGTGCATCATTTACTATGCTTGTGTGTGTGTGTGTGTGTGCGTGTGTGCGTGTGTGTGTGTGTGTGTGTGTGTGTGTGTGTGTGTGCGTGTGTGTGTGTGTGTGATAAGGCTCGTTAACACCCCTGATGCTGTTCCACAGCTGTCCTTGTCCCTATGGAAGCTTTTTCACTGAGGGAATGCTGGCATCTGCAGTGCCATACTGTTCCACATCTTTCTCTGAGACTCACACACACACACATGCGCACGCACACACAGTGACACACATACATTGCTGATCGTCTAATTGACTCCGCTCATCTCTGGCTTTGCCTCGCCTCCACAGGCGACTGTGCGTGAGCGAGAAACGGACAACTGAGTCGTGAGAGAAAAAGAGAGAAAAGAGAGAGTGAAACGGTACTGGAAACACATGCTCACTCCCAACATGACTCCTCCCCCTCTTCCCTTGAGATAATGATAACCATAAAAACAGATTATTTTAATTTAGCTACAGAAATAAAGGAGTTCTTCATCCAGGATTGAAATTTCATTTACTTACATTAACCTCTTTTAGTCCCAATCCTTTCTGACTTTTTTTATCCATAGAATACAAAGGCTACAAATCAAGCTTTGCCAGTCAACTTCCAAAAAGGACTATAAAACAACCATGAAAAAAGTTTCCTGAAATCATATGAGAAGCAGACTGCATATTTTTTTCTTGATCGAACAACCTTCACTTTGGCTGAAGTTGAATGTGCATACATTTTAAGATACAAAAAAGTTTTGATGTCATTTTCATTTCAGAATTTCTGAAGAAAGATTCCTCTCACACAAAGCTCTGAATGCCTAGAATACAATACTTGGTAACACTTTATTTTGATGGTCCGTTTGAGTATTAGTAGACTGTCTGCTTAATATTTGTTGATACTGCTCCTTCAACAGACGTTTAACTGACTATAAGAAACTTTGCAAATACTTGTATTCTTACCAGCCTGATCTCACAAGAAAACGTAAGTATTTTACGTTTTGACAGTTTAGTGGCTAATTCGTACGAATTCGTACGAGTTCAGTCGTACGAAACGGTACGATTTTAAAAAGGAGGCGTGGCACCTAACCCCGCCCCTAAACCCAACCGTCATTGGAGGATGAGCAAATCGTACTAAATTGTACGAATTAGATCGTACGAATTCTTACGAATTAGCCACTAAAAAAAAGTTACGAATTGCCGTGAGATTGTGTTGATTCTTACACTAACCCTAACCCAAACCCTAACTCCAACCTAACAGTCTACTTATATTCTAACGAAAATTAGTTGGCATGTAGATGCAACTTAATTTAGATTCAACAAACGGACCATCAAAATAAAGTGTGACCCAATACTTGATCTGTATCGACTGCTTTTACAGGACTTTGTGATTGAAAGACTACAGTCACTATAGGTTTTGCATGGAAAAGAATCATGTCGTGTCACATTCATTTATAAAGGCAAATTTTTAAAGTAGCTTTGCAGTAATAAAATAAGAAGATACGTATTTGTTTACATTCTTCAATTAGGAAACACATTTCACATGCTGTGAAGCTTGGTTAATATAAAAATGTGGCAATATTCAGCCAAGTTTAGCCCTCTACTGCACACGTTATGATAGTTCTATATATATAAAAAATTTAAAACTGTTTTTCTTTTCTTAGAATGGCTTAACTTGAAGTGCTATCCAAATTTGGGGAGATTTTTAAGGTGCTTTATGATATGTTGCCATATGGCACAAATGTCCAATAGAAATTTATAGAATACAATAGAATACAATCCAATAGAATAGAAAACCACTTAGAAATTTCTAATTTAGAACTTTCCTAATATTTAATAACTGTATTGTTTAAAATTATTTGATTGGTGTTGCAGTATTATAAGCTTTAACACAGAATTTATAAATGACACCTTAAACATACTTTCCAACAACTGATATTCCAACAGCTTTCATTTATTCCATAATTTTTTTGCTGAATATTATTGAAAACAAACATAATATTGTATTATATGCATACAGCATACAGTAGGTATAAATATTTCCTCCAGTAAATATTATAGCAAACAAATAACAAGTCTAATATATCCAGATGCATCAGAATAATGTAGCTACTAGCTAACAATGTCTATATATTATACTATATATTATACTACACCTGCCTTATCTGAGCTAACTTAATTGAACTGTCTGCATCACTGCTCTTTTTATGTCCAGTCTGCATCATTCTCATGGTCACTAAAACCTATCTCATCCTCACTTTCATCTGCAGGAAGAGCCAGTTCTGTCTTTTTCTTCTTTCACTTACCATAGAACATGGTGGTGCTTGCTAATACACCGTTCTCTGTATTTATTTCTAACCAAAAGTAGTATTGCCATTATAATTAAATTTTATCCATAATGCAAATGCCATTAACATGACTAATCAACATTATGTCATCTAGCATTCATGTTGTTATTGTTACAACTTAAAAGATCACAGCTGACTTTGCTAGCTAGCTAACCTATTGCAATATTGCACATTCCACTATTGTCATTTGCCAACGCACAAATTTGATCGATTTACCAAAAAAACAGATTTGATAAAAACGTTTTTGTGAATATGTAATCATAACTTACTGGAGGTGATGTCTCGGATTTTTATTTTGGATCTGACATGAGTTGATCCTTTGTTTTTATTGATGTTTTCATTTGCATTCAGCAACTGTTCACGATAAACGCCAGTCTGTCAGAATTCGCGCCACAGAAAAACACTGCACATCATGTGATTTAACCAAAGCACATCATTGGCTAAATTATATCTTCTCTTAAAGAAACAGTGGCAGGGGAATTAACAAAAATATCATACAATAGAGGGTTAGTTCAACATCGATTAAATTTTAATCGAAAACAGTGTGAATGTTCAAAGTTGAATTCAACTCTACAGCAAAACACATCATTTTTCAGCTCAAGTCAGTTCAATGTCGATTCAGTTAAATTCAGCAATAGGGCAATGTTCATCAAATTATGATACAAGCACAATTCAACTATTGAATATGTAATATCAATTCAGATATTGAATAATAGCTCTGCAAATTACTAGTGCTGTTATTTAATTCAATTAAGGTAAAACTGTTATTATTCTTTTATCTGAAGGTTTTTTAAAATAGTTCCCTTTCGTATTCCTTTGAAAAATAATCATTATTTAAATCAAGATATGAATGAGGATTTTTTTATACTGAACATGAACCAGATGAGTAATAGACATATGCCATTATTCAATAATTCAATATATTATAATGAAAATGTGCAATACTGACATTCCGGGCACTTTAAAATACTGTGAATAATTATTTGTTTATTATAATTATTTTATAATTATTATTTATACATTTTATAATTATTAATTATACTTTTATGTATAATTATTTATTAAGAATCAATTAATAGATAATTAAGGGTCTTTTATGGACGGTCTTTTATGATTAATCAGATTGCTATATTGGCAGTGGTTGTTCATCAAAGCATCAAATGCTGGAAGTCTTAATAGGCCGTTTATTTTCAAACATAAACATTTTCACGATAATCTGGCCTACGGCTTTGAAAAATTTCTGACTATTAATAGGCCTTATGTTTGTTAACTCTCTACAGTAAGGTTTCATTTGTTAACATCAGTTCATTTAAGTAAAGTCAATACAATGACAACTAAAAAGCATTTATTGAAGAAATAGTTCACCCAAAAATAAACATTTTCTCACCCTACACTCTCAGAAAAAAGTTCATGGTGGTACAAATAATGTTCCTTAAGGAACAGTTTTGTACCTTTGTAAAAGTTGTACCTTATATCGTACAGGAAAGACCTCTTATGATACTGTTCTGTACCTTTTATGGTACAACTGAAATGAAGGTACACAATTGTTCTCATGAAAAGGTACATAAGAGTTGGAGAACTCCTTTATTACAATATCTATGAAAATAAACATTAATGGAAAGGAAAAGTGATTTTATGAATAGTTTTCAAACTAAAACATGAATCATCATTTAAAAGCGTATGTTTAACAAACCCATAAACATTAATTATTAAGTTCTATAAAACTAAACAACTGGTAAAACAAAACTTTAGGTATTGTACGCTAAACATTTAAGGCAATTTTAATAAACATTTGGTAAGTATTTTCTGATAAATACAGTTTCATTATTGATATCCGTACCTTTTGGCATTTGCTTTTCAATACGCAAATGAGCTGGCAAAAGTCCTGCATGTGTAAAGTGTTCATGCAGACATTTTAGTATTGTAAAACTAATCCAACATTGTGCATATCTCGTTACAATACTTTTGCATAATTCTATTTCTATTAAGTAAAATTAAGTAAATTAAATTAACTTTTAAGTGATTACAAAGGTATTGTGTGAAAATTGGAGAAAGATTTGTTTTATATTGTACATGGGAGAATGTATTTCTGTAACATTTTTGTGAAATGCTTAGCAAAAATAGACCTTTTGATTTATGTTAAAGTACTTTTTATTCTTTATTGTAAATAATATTGTTTAAAAATGTATTTGATGTTTTATATATACTGAAAATAAATTGACTCATTTTGGATAAAGCAAAATGCCTTTGAATAGTTCTTGAAGGAACACATTTGACACTGTTAAGGTACAAAGTGTCTTGTCACTGTAGCGGTACCTTCATGGATCAGATTTGTATCTTTGATGAAGGTACAATATTGTATCTGCAAGTACCCAAAAGTTTTGGTTTCCCATGGTACCAATCATGTCCTTAAAGGTACAAACTGCAATGGTACAAATTTGTTTCTTTGTCTTAAGGTAAATTTATGTTCCATAAAAAGGTTCTGCCCCGATGACAAGGGTTTGTACCTTCTTTGGTACAGCATTGTACTATTTTTTCTTAGAGTGTTTTCCTTTTTGGCAAGCGTTTCTTATATATACAAAAAAAATCTTTAAACAGGCATTCACAGTAGGAGTAACAAATGCAATTGAAATCAGTAATTACTAGTATCCATTGTTTTTCAAAATATATTTAGTGTTCAACAGAAGAAAGAAACTCAAACAGGTTTGGAACAAGTGAAAGTTGAGCAAATAGTAGCACAATTTTTATTTTTGGTTGAACTATCAATTGAATTCTTTGTTACTGTCTATTAACACATTAAAACAGAAAGTCATAATCCTTTTATTAAATTGAGTTAATAGCTAATAAAATTATCTCATTAATTAACTATAATTTCTCTCAATTTTAATGCAATAATAATAATAATAATAATAATAATAATAATAATAATAATAATAATAACAACAACTATTTTAAAGATCAAAATTATTAGCCTCTTAGGAAATACATAAATATTTTTTTCGAGTGGCTACAGTGCAAACCACTGTCGTCTAATGTTGTTTAACTCAAGTGTCTATATTGCACTTTAAGCTAAATACTATTTTAGTACTAAAGTATCTTGTGAAATAACTCATCATTGCAAAGACAACATAATTTTGGTTTAAATTATATATTTTAAAAAAAATCTTCTGGAAAAAACATCACCTGGAAAATATGTGAAAATGAACAACAATTTCACAAGAGGGCTAATGATGGAAATGTATATTCAACAATGCAATACACTAAGTTTATATATTTATATATATATATACACACCTGTTAAAGTAATTTTTACACCCTAGATAAATATTGTGATAATGTTCTGTATATGGTGATAAGAAATGTGATACCAACAAAAGTGTTATGTCCACTTTGAACAATGGGTTTCATGGAAGAACTTTGCCATTCTAATGACAAGTGAATTTAATATCGAAACCAATAAATATTTTTTTAAAAATCAGCAGTGTGTCCAAACATGTGAGACACTATTACAGTCCTCCATCTCCACGTGCACTCTAAGTATCAAGTGCACCCATTAACGTCAGACAATAGAAGCTTCCGGATTCACGGGCCCTTTTCATCCCTGAGAGCAGGATTTGTCAAAACAGCATGTGTTATTGAACCCGGGTTTCTCACCATGCTCAATGCAAATGAGAGCAGCCTGATTTATTCCCAGTGTTTGATGGATTTATTCTGACAGAGGAAGTGACAGCGCTGTGACAGCTAAGCCCCCCCAACCTTTTCTATTTCAATTCCTATTCTATAATGCATTCTATTCCAAAATTCTTTCTCAGCTCTCAGGGCTTTTTTCTCAGCATTGTGCTGTAGAAAAGGGCTGCATTATTCATGATCATATATTCATTGTCATTTCATATACCACCTCTGATTTGCATTCGGCTTCATCCCCATACTCTCTGATAACTGCAGATACTTTGTAAATTCTGTGTGGAATACACTGATGTGTATGTTCAATGACTTCATTTGTGGTTCACAATGTACAGGCTATAAAGTTATATGGACTTGTTGAAATTGTGTTTAATATGACATATCACATAAGCCTAGCATTATATTTGACTGAGCGGAGGAGCATTCGTATGCAAAGCGATTTACAGCAACCAAATGTCATTCATTTTTTATGAGCGCTGGTAATTTGGGAAGACTAGAAACAAAGACCAGTGGTTTAACTTTATGTAAATGAGAAGTAATGTAGTCTAGGTAGAATAGATAACGCACTGACATCCCAACAAGGTAACCAGAAATCCTTCTTTTTTTCAGTGGGAGTTGGTGATTTGGTGTTTGGAAATCACCGTCAACACAACTTTGCACTCCAATTCATATGCATATGAATGAGGGGAGTAGGAAGCACAAGCTCATACAAAACAGGTTGCATTGCGCTGTGTACTGAAAGTGCATGGAAAATTTGATTTGTGACCCTGAACTACAAAACCAGTCTTATGGTACATGGTTATATTTGTGGGGATACCCAACAATACATTGTATGAGCCAAAAATATGAGTTGTTATTTATTACTGAAATCAGTAGAATATTAAAATAATATCATCTTCCATGCAATTTCCAACCGTACATATACAACTTATACAAATTCAATTTTTGATTTGTAATATGCATTGCAAAAAAGTCTAGACACCTTCAAGGTGATTTTCTCTGTCTTTTAATTTGTTTTTTAACCCTCGGATTGCAAAATTTCAAATAGTTATATCTTGGCCAAGTTTTACCCTATCCTAAAACAAATGATCATTGGAAAGGTTATTTATACAACTTTGACAGGACATAAATATTAATTTCCAAAAATTGACACTTATGACTGGTTTTGTGATCAAAGTTATGACAAAAGAAATATCTAAACATCATATACTGAGCTCTTGGTTGGAACCAAATATATATATACATATATATATATATATATATATATATATATATATATATATATATATATATATATATATATATATATACAACTTTAAATCAGGGCGGCATGGTGGCTCCGTGGTTAGCACCATCGCCTTATAGCAAGAATATCACTGGTTTCCCCCACAGCCATGCAGAATAGATTAATTGCATAAAACTAAATTGGCTGTGGTGTATGAGTGTGTATGGGTGTTTCCCAGTACTGGGTTGTAACACATACAGTATGCTAGAATAGCTAGTTCATCAACTGTGGCAACCTTTAAAATAGAGACCAATCCGAAGGAAAATAAAAGAATGAATAAACTCCAAATCAGAAAAAGTTGGAACAGTATGGGAAACGCAAATAAAAAAAAGAAAGTAGTAATGTCTTAATTTACTTTGACTTGTAGCTCATTGCAGACAATACAACAAATAAACATGTATTTTAATTTAGTTTTTTGCAACAAATTTGGAAAAATTGAAACAGTAAAGCATTTATTACTTTGTAATGTTGCCATTTCTTTTCACAAAACTTAAGAGACATTTAGTTACTGATGACATCAAGTGATGAAGTGTTTCAGGTGTAATTTTGTCCCATTCTCCCAGTTCTAAGGTGGGCAGGATGGAATCTTTGTTGTTGCATTTTGGGCTTAAAAATGGGCCACACATTCTCTATTGGAGACAGGTTGGGACTGCAGGCAGGCCAGTCAAGTACCTTCATCCTCTTCCTTCGCAGCCAAGACTTTGTAATACGTAGAGAATGTAGTTTTGCATTGTCTTGTTGAAATTTGCATGGGAGCCCCTGGAAAAGAAGGCAGTATATTGTGCTCCAAAATCGCTATGTACCATACAGCATTAATGGTGCCATCACAGAAGTGCAAGTTACCTTTGCCAAGGGCACAACCCCATACCATGACAAAGCCTGGCTTTTGGACTTGTTGCTGGTAACAGTCTGGGAGATCTTTTTCTTAGTTGGTCCAGAGCATATGGCACCCTTTCCCCAAAAATACCTGAAATACTGATTGATCTGACCATAGTACACATTTCCACTGTATGATGGTCCATCCTAGATGCCTTCGAGCCCAGAGAAGTCCACAGTGCATCAGGACATTGTTAACACAGGATTTCCTTTTAGCACTGTGCAGTTTTAACTGACGTTTATGGATGTAACTACGTATTGTGGTACTTGACAAAGATTTGCGAATGTACTCATGAACCCATGTGTGATATCATTTATAGATTAATCACTTATAGATGAATGATGATTCTTGATGCAGTGCCGTCTGAGGGATCGGAGATCCCTGTTGTTCAGCTTAGGCTTGCGCCCTTGTCCTTTATGCACTGAAATTCCTTTAGATTCCTTGAATCTTTTAATTATGTTATGCAATGTTGAAGGTGAAATATCCAAATGTCTTCATATTTTTCTTTGAGGAACATTGATTTTAAACATTTGTATAATTTTCTCATGTATTTGTTGGCAAAGTGGCAATCCTCTGCTCATCTTTGGTCCTAAATGACTTGACCTTACTAAGATACTTGTTTTGTACCAAAACATAGTTACAATCACATGTTGATATTACCTGTTTCAAATCACGTCATCATTAAACCAGTTTACCTGATTTTTGTCCAAACTTTTTTGGAATGTGTTGCAGGTTTAAATGACAGGAATGGATGTATATTTACAAATTAAATGAAAGTGACCAGACAAAACATGAACTATTTTGTGTTCAAATTGTCAGCAATGAAACAAATTTAAATACATTCCTATTATAGTCAAAGTAAATTTGGAAATCACTACTTTCTTTTTTATTTGCATTTCTCATAATGTCCCAACTTTTTTGATTTGTATATATATATATATATATATATATATATATATATATATAATAGATTTTTTTTTCAGAACCTGTAGTCATGTCATTAGACCAGAAGTAAATAGAAATACCCTTATATCCTGATCATTGCAGTCTCCATAAAAATTTCACATTCTTAAAGTCTAGAGTCGATTGTGTCTTAAAGGCATAGTTCACTCAAAGGTATATGTGAACATGGCAATCGTGCTCAGATCCATACTAAAACAATTGGTCTGAGATTGCCTGAACGAGGTGGTCATGGCCCTTTAGAAACAATCCAATGAACTAACAACCGAGCCTTTATGATTACAAGTACTGAAAAAAGAAAACAACAACTGGGTTTGCTTTTTATAATGCCCAACTCTGAAAATAAATTCTGAATCACTGAATTGTAAGTTAACCGAATCAATCTGAAATGCTGAAACTGCCAATCTTTAAAATCACACTCAGGGTCAGATTTATGCAAAGGCATTTTAGGCACATTCAGAAATACTCAGGAGGACCCAGTTACGAATAAAACACTATTATTATTATTATTATTATTATTATTATTATTATTATTATTATTATTATTATTATTATTATTAATATTATTATTGTCCTGATGACACAAAAAAATTGAAGCCTTGATACTTGCCAAAAGCTATAAAATATTATAGCAGCTTTACTGAAAGTCACAAAAAGTGCACAGACATGTACTGTAGCTACTGTCTATCTGATAGATAAATTCAGACTAATGAGTTTACTTGCTTGTGACGCGTTTGCTCCATCTAGAAATATTGCCCTGTGAAAGCGAACTGAACCAAGATCGCAACATTGTAGCAGTTCCAATTCCTGTTTTTAAACAATCTAAAAAATTATCTAAAGGTGTGAAAACACGCAGAGAGTGCCAATAACCATTGCCTTGTATTATAAGATTAACTAAGGACCACAGATTCAGCTAAAAATCGTATTTAATATTTTACTGAAGAAAAATGAAGCACAAGGGTGAGTAAATAAAAGCACATTGTAATTTTTGGTTGAACTATCCATTGAAAAAAATAAAAAATAAATCAAATATGGAAAACTGAAGCTCAACTGTGCATCAATAGCTAAATCGGTGATAATGTGTAAGCTTGATAGCTCAGTTTGAACAGCCCAGCATTTCAAAGTCCTGGCTAATGACTTTTCAATAAAAAAGAGCAGATGAGTGAGTAGCTTAGAGCAGTAAATGCTCAACCATCTTCTGACATAGCAAATCCACTGTTCTCAGGCCTACAGAGGACAGTAAAACAGTGAACCCCTGCTCTTCCTGTAGGCCGCTGGACTGTCTGCTATGATAATGATGATGATGGGTTGAAGGTGATAATAGCTGCTGTCTGCGTGAATTCTCCAGGGTCGCGCTATGATGGATAACATCGGAGGTGTTTCGTAACATGCCGGACGTGGGTGGAGGTCATCCCTGCTGCACTGATATTGCTATGCGGGATAAAAAAAATCACCATCTCTTCATGCGGTTTGCCTTAAACTATCCCATAACGAATACATTTTAAGTATGAGTTTGGTGATTGAGAATAGCTGTCGGTGAGGGGTGTGTGGTCCCCCGCTGGCTGGGGTCCCGGTTGTTTGAAGCATGCCGGCCGCAGCACTGGTTTTGATCAGCGTTGGATCTGCGAGATCAGAAAGTGGATCAGGAGCTCCCAGGGGAGTGTCATTTACACGTGCCTCCTACTGAGGAGAGAGCGCGCAATTATACATTTGTTAAGATGCTAATGCTTATCGTTGCCCCTCCTAACACACACACACAATCACTCACAAAGACCTTTTTTCTAGAGTACGCTTTGCTTTAAAGGAATATTAAAAGCTTAAATAAATGTATTGAACAAACCTGAACCAACCCTGGCAATTCATTAAATGAATTTATTACACAGCCCTCAGAAATACTGGATTCTGACAGGTCAATCGTGACATTCGAAGGTATGTTATTCTGAGATAACAACCGCTGAAAAAAAAACATATGCTCATCATTCCAATAATTTTGACCATTAGTGAATACATTCATTTCCCAGAGATGGGTTGCGGCTAGAAGGGCTTCCGCTGTGTAAAAAACGTGCTGGATAAGTTGGCGGTTCATTCCGCTGTGGTCACCCCGGATTAATAGAGGGACTAAGCTGAAAAGAAAATGAATGAATTAATGAATGAATACATTCAAATATATATACATTCAGATTAGATCAATGTTTTCTGTTTATTTACTCAATTTTGTGGAAAGTAGTTATGTAATAAATGGAATAACGACATATAGCTGATTGTTTTTTGCAGAATAAATCCCTTATGAAGTCTTTGTGCAAGATCATCGACTTCTCGTTAGGATGCTAATATGCCTGTGGATTTATGAGAACAAGCAGCGTGAAGTACATTATTCCCTTTTTTTGTTCTATTCAATTCAATACATGTTTTTTTATAGCACTTTCACAATAATTATTGTTCCAAAGCAGCTTTACAGAAGGTGCACATTGTTACATTACAGTTAAAAGCATTGTTATTGCCAATGTAAGCCTGTATACTCATTATTTGAAAGACAGAGGATTTTTTTACCAGGAAAATCAGAAGGGTGTGATTCCAAAAGGCTGATGTCTGTTCTTTAAGCTGTGCAGAGATCTATATTGCCATGTTCAGATTTTTTTCTGACTGATATTTTCTCTGGTTTTGTGTATTTTAGGGCACTAAATCATGTACATTATGTGTGCATTAATGGATCATGAACAATTAGTTGCTGGCTGTAGTTAATTTCTGAAAACGATCTATAACCCCTTTAATTTGTGTAATAACAAAGTGCAAGAGTAAACGTACCTGCTTTTACTTGGTATTGTGTGAGGTAAAGATGTAGAGTAAATGCAATAGTGTTATTGTGTTTGCAAAATAAGTGCACAAAGGTGCCATAATGCCGTAACTGGTCATGGTAAAAAATAACAATCCCTACTCTATACAATATTTTCACTGGATATTTATTATTATTATTATTATTATTATTATTATTATTATTATTATTATTATTATTATTATTATTATTATTTTATTTTATTTTATTTTATTTTTTTTATTTAATTAATTAATTTTTTTTTTCCTTAAATGGTTTTAAAAAATTTAAAACTGCTTTTATTTTAGCCAAACAAGACTTTCTCCAGAAAAAAAATATTATCTGACATACTGTGAAAATGTCCTTGCTCTGTTAAACATAATTTGGGAAATATTTAAAAAAGAAAAAAATTCAAAGGGGCGCTAATAATTTTGACTTCAACTGTAAATACAGTACATACAGATTATTGAAAATGTAAAGCAATGTATTTGCTATTTTTGTACTTTTTGTCTCGATAGTTAAGTAAAATCACTGCCCATTTAGACAATCCCCTTTCCTTTTCTTCGATGCATTAAAAATAATGAGAATATTTCCATTGCAGAAATGTACAGTATGCCACAGCCATCTTGATTTTTGTCTGTTTCTGCAGGGAGCACATTGTCTCATTGAGTGTGCGATTCAACAGTACCAGGTTAATTATAAATCAGCATTTTTTAAAGCTAATTAATTAAACTAAATGTAACTCAAATTACATAAAATCACCTCAAACATTCTTACATAAATTATATGAAAATCAGTAAAATTATTATGTAACTCGCATTACTTGTTTTGCGTTACCCCTAACATTAAGTACAAAATACTTTATTTATAGTATTTAGTGTATTTTTATTGAATACTGTTCATTTAATTCATGTTGACACTCTTGAGAAAGCTAATTTAATTATACAAAACCTTGACTGATCCATCATTGCCCATAAATGGTGCACTCTGACTTGGATCTAGTGGTCTGGATCTAGTGTGTGTCTGTGGGCCTGCAGTTGGATATATCTCATGTTCTTTGGTCATTTATGCAGTTTAATAATAATAATAATAATAATAATAATAATAATAATAATAATAATAATAATAATAATAATAATAATAATAATAATAATAATAATACAATCTGGAAATGTATTAAGAAGTATAATAGGAACGTATTTCCATTCTCTAAATATTCAAAAAATGATACCGTTTTATACTGTTTGCATTTTGTAACACTCAAAACATCCTGCAGTCTACAACAATCCTTCCTTTAATTAAACAGCGGAAATTGGTAAGATAATATCAAAATTGAGTTGACAGCCTGAAGAAAGTTTTCTCTTAGTGCTAGATAATCAAGCAAGGTCAGAACTTGACCAAATATAAACAACACAAATATCTTTTTTTTTTATTAATACACACTGTAAAGGCACTATACTGAATTTTATAAACTCTTTGCTTGTACATATTTTGTATCCTTTTGTTGAAAAATAAGGATAAAGCTTGCTTTGAATACTAATTTAGCTGGTTCATGAAGCAACCAACTAAAACAAAACACAGCAACATTTCATTCCCTGTGCCAGCTTGAGAATGATAAAATACACAAATAAAGCATCCATTATCCTTCTAATGCATTTACTTTGCTCTTTATTTGGCTGTAAGAAAGACATCTGAAGTTCATCCACCCTAAAAAAGTTCCACCTCAAAAGATTTACAGCATAAATAACAAACATTGGAACTGAATTATCTGAATTATTCATATTTAATTATTTACTGTGTACTTTAACAAATTATTAGCTTCTACTTTTTTTTGCTTTCCCTTCAGTATGCACTGTACTTTTCTTTCTTTCTTTCTTTCTTTCTTTCTTTCTTTCTTTCTTTCTTTCTTTCTTTCTTTCTTTCTTTCTTCTTTCTTTCTTTCTTTCTTTCTTTCTTTTTCATATCATGACATATCATGGACATTTGACCTTTTTCCATGTTTAAGTGCTACAATCAGTCCCGAGAGGATATAACAACTGCCATTTTGATCACCTAGTGACATAGAAAGTTATTTTATGATAGGTATTACCGCTCCATAATATGCATGTTAAATAAACAGTGCCACACATACAGTGTTTTTTTACGAGGGTCAGATCAATGCTAATGCTAAATTCATACTCAGAACAAATATTATAAATGAATACCCTTCTTGTTTTGGGAATGTCTTCATTGTTTCTGACTGTATTTACCTGTCCCTCCAGGATTTTGCGAGAAATTACTGATATTGCTGTGACTTTTCATAAAATTTGCTGCAAAATTTGGGGCATTGTTTTGTGTTGATTTGCTGTAAAAAAAATATCACAGAATAAAGTCTTATTATATATATATTTTATTACTCCAAGACCCATACATTGGGTTTTGTATCTCATAAAATCAGACTTAAATTGAAAGGATACTGTGTTTCAAAAGAAATATCTTGTATCTATAAATAAATTGTGTATGCACAACAGCTCAAAGATCAATTGAATCATTATCCAGGTAGTTTCTCATAAAGGCCATCCCATTAAAAAAAATTTAATTGTTGTTGTTGTTTTTACATATAGTTTACATACAGTTGAAGGCAATTTTTTTTTTTTTCCTTTTTAAATACAGGATAATTCAAAAACAATACCACAACTTTGAAAATCTGTATTTAATAATAATAAAAGTTGTGGTATTCTTTTTGTATCACCCTGTATTTCCCAAATGATATTTAACAGAGCAAGGAATTTTCCACAGTATATCCTATAATTTTTTTTCTTCAGAATTTTTTTTTACATTAAACTTATTTGTTTTGTTTTGGCTAGAATAAAAGCAGTTTTATTAAAAAAAAAAAAAAAAAAAAACAACATTGTAAGGTTTATATTAATAGCCCCCTTTTTTTCCGATTGCCTACAGAACAAAACTTCGTTATACAATGACTTGCCTAATTAACCTAGTTAAGCCTTTTAATGTCACTTTATGCTGAATACTAGTAGCTTGAAAAATGTCTAGTAAAATATTATGTACTGCCATCATGGCAAAGATAAAATAAATCAGTTATTAGAAATGAGTTATCAAAATTATTGTCTTTAGAAATGTGTTGACAAAATAGCTTCTTTCCATTAAACGCAAATTGGAGGGTCTCACAGCAAGAAGGTCGCTGGTTCAAGCCTCAGCTGGGTCAGTTGGCATTTCTGTGTGCTCTGGGTGCTCCAGTTTTCCCCACAAGTCCAAAGACGTAGTATAGGTGAATTGGTGAAACAAATTTCACTGACCTTCATTTTTCAGTCTTTCACAGTAATATTAGTAGGTAAATGCGACTTTGAATGTTTACTCATATTTACCAATGCATGTCTTCTTTGTCTGTTTAAATACCGAGCGTTAAGGTATATGGCCACCTACGTTCATGATGTGTGTAAATTAATAGCTTGTTTGTGAGGGTTGTTTGCATTCACATGGCCTTTGTTTTGGGTGAACCCATAGCGTGATGACGTCATAGAAAGTGGCAAGCAAAACTTATCATAATCAGGGCGGAGCAAGCTGAACTGCCGATCTAGGTAAAGGATGATAACGCCGCCCTAATTCCGAAAGTAAAAACGAAAGTGACCCGTTAGGTAAATGAGGACCGGGGGGTGTGTGTGTTTGTGTTTGGGGGGGTCGCGGTTGAAATTAAAGACGGGGGGGGGATGGGGGTCGTGGATAGAACTGAGGACGCGGGTGGTGAGGGAGGTGTTGCGGACGCCGCCCTCTCTATTCTGCCGTCCTAGGCAGGAAAATAACTGCTGAGGACGCGGGTGGTGAGGGAGGTGTCGCGGATGCCACCCTCTCTATTTTGCCTAGGGCGGCTCTATGGTTAATAGTCATGCTTAATGTCATGCTTAGTGGTTGGCCGGCGGCATGCAGGAAATACACTTGCTATTTCAGACCGAATATTCAGAGTAGCACGGTAAACAATATAGGGAGCGCAGCCCAGGTTGTCATTGTTCAAAAATTAACCAATGTAAATATGAAACCATCTTCAGCTCAGTAAAGCAGGCTAGGTGGAATAGTACTGTTTACTTCTGTTTTGTTGTTAAAATAAATAAAAATCTACATTATCAATGCTGTAAAAGGTCCCTTATGACACTGAAAATTATCTAAAAATTTGTCACTGGAAGCTTTCAGTGGTTGAACAATACTTCTGTGCATATAACCCATTAATAATACAATCTACATCAGCTTAGCCTGACTAAAATTTGTTGACAGACAGTTTGGGCTATACTTATCGGAATTATGGGAACTCTCGGCCCGACAATATTTAATTGGAAGAATTTTTTTTGTGTTTTATGCCTTACCCAGAATATAAAAATACATATAAATACATTTTGATAACTTAGTTTAATCATTACTATTGGAATGTGAAAAGACTTTCAACCAGCACAACAAAAAATGCTTCTGAAGACAATCACCTACTGCACCTTTAATGATCTGTCAGATATAACCTTATAATTCCAAGCGGAAATGACTTTTTAGAATTAAAAGGTTCTATCTACGTTTGCCCTGTTTGTTTTTCTCTAATTTGCAAATTTAAGAAAATTTTGATAATTTACATTTAGAGAACATTTAGGGTCTCTCTCATGTTAATGTATGAAAGAGTACTGTTACACACATACTGTTTGCTATATGGAATGCAAAAACTTTGAAGCTCAATATCTCAAAATCATTTAGAACGCAGACAGAACCTCATAATTCCAAGGCGACGACAAGTCATACCATTCCAATCAACTGAGACACTCATTTGTAATACAAATTTGATATTTTAGATGAAATCTGAGAGCTCCCCCATGCTGTAGTGGCAGCAAATATCTCAAAAAACACCATCTTCCTCAAAACAGACAAATAAAACCACAGCTGTCTATGGAGAATCAGGGAGCTCTCATATTCCATCTAAAATGTCTTAATTTGTGTTCCAACGATGAACTGAGGTCTTTGGGGTTTGAAATGACATGGGGGTTATTAATTATTCACATGATTTTCATTTTTGGGTGAACAGTCCTGTTAATAAATGATCTATGAGGTATTTGAGTTGAAACTTCACAAAGACACATTCTGGGGACATTCATTCATTCATTCATTCATTTATTCATTCATTCATTCTCCTTTGGCTTAATCCCTTTATTTTATCAGGGGTTGCCACAGCAGAATGAACCACCAACTTATCCAGCATATGTTTTATGCAGTGGATGCCATTTTAGCCACAACTCAGCACTGGGAAACACCCATACACACTCATTTACACACATACACTATGGCCAATTTAGCTTATTCAAATAACCTATATAGCGCATGTCTTTTGACTGTGGGGGAAACCGGAGCACCCAGAGGAAACCCACGCAAGCACGGAGAGAACATGCAAACTCCACACAGAAACAGGGCTCAAACCAGCAACCTTCTTGCTGTGAGGCGACAGTGCTAACCACGGGCCATCATGCCGCCTATTCTTGGGACATCAAAGACTCATTTTACATCTGTTGAAAAAAAGAACACAATATATATCACCTTTTAATCAGCAACAAGTCAAAATTATTTTCTTTGACAAAGGACAGAATGAAAATGCCCATTAACATAATAAAATACATTGTTTTAACATCTTCCAATACTCATATATTTATATATCCTGTGCCCCAGGATATATAATACAGCCTTCAACAGACACAAATCCAATCTCAGCAGCCAATAATGAGCTGTAATGGATGCCGGAACCACTGCAGCTCATTGGATTCATTGGTGCTGAGATGACACAGCAGCCACAGTGGAAGCTCAAGCATGAGTCAGATGATCTGTCAATCACTAGTCATGTGACTTCTTACTGACTGCCCATTAGTGTCCATCACCGTGTCTGCATGTGCTCGTCACTTCAGTAATTGTGTGTCTTACACTGTGTATATGTGTGAATGTGAGAACTTGCTTGAACTGTTATTAATGATTTACATTTTAACACTACCATCAATCACAACGTGCGAAGCCATGTGTGAAAGTGCAAGTCACACCCCCTGTTTTTTTTTTTTTTAAGCATGTCTGTCGGTGTACTTGAATTTCCCCGCAGACTGCAGGTCCCTTTTTGTGTATTTTTATATCCAAGGGATTCTTGGCAGACATTTGTGAGGAATCATTTACGTGTAAAATATATATTATGATTAATAGGATAATTTGCCATCATAAAAATGTAATATTATTAATCATAATAATTTGAACCTGTAAATTATCCTTCTCAAATATTTGCCAACAATCACTTAAATATAACAGTACATGTATGTGTTTGTCGGTGCACTATTTTAAAGCTTGTGGTTGAGTTGCCAAAACCACAAACAAGATGTGTTTACTTGTGTTATCTTTGACTAATATTCAAATTTGTTTGATGATCTGAAATATTAAAGTGTGAGATTAATAAGGGGCAAACACCATTGTATTTATTACACCTTCAAAAAAATGCTGGCTTCCACACACTTACTTCATGCTATCTCAATACAAATTGATTAAGTAACCTTAACAGTTTTTACAAATTTAAGTGAATTGAACATAATCAATTAAGTTGTCATCCAAAAAAACAAACAAACAAAAAAAAAAAACACCAACACACAAACACAAAAGAATTGTGCTGTTTTAACTAATTTTTCAACATACCTGCAGCTTCTCTACATTGGACGACCAGTGTTTTTCAGCCTCCTAGACAGCAGATTTGCACAGCAAGTTTGGCCAGAGGAGAGATGGTCATGCCCACCTGAGCCTGGTTTCTCTCACGGATTTTCCCTTCACTTTCGTCATTTGGTGAAGTTTTGTTCCTTGCCACTGTCGCCACTGGCTTGCTTGGTTTGGAACTGCGCAACGATGGTTTTGCTCTTCAGTGTTTGGACTTTCAGCAGGGAAAATTAACCCACACTGAACTGAACTAAACTGAAATTTAACTCTGAAAACTGAACTGACACGTTTTCAATTTACTAGAACTTCTATGTTAAGCTGCTTTGACACAATTTACATTGAAAGTGCTTTAAAATAAACATGAATTAAATTAAATTCTAAATGAGTAGTTTGAACAAGCAGCAAAAGTCTTTTTTGAGTGTATGATAAGCATAGGCATCATTCATAATACTACCAGTTGCTACTAGTTTAATATAAATTTTTACACATTTTCAACATTTCAAGCTTTGCATTATGCATCACGTTAACATCATCAGTTATGTTAACAAGCATGAGTTAACAGTGAACAACAGAGCATATTTACAAATTAAAATCAATTTAGATTAATGAATGTCAAATGAAAATGTCATTCTTTATATCTAATTTGGTACAGATGATAAAGTATTTAAACTTTTTATAAATATATATTTATTTAAAATGCTGGGTTCCAAACCTTTCCTTCATGTTGTCCTAACAAAAATCAGTTAACTTGAATTGTTTCGTACAAATTTAAGTGGATTTAACATAAAAAACCAATTAAGCTGTCCCTCGAAAAGCCCAAGAATTGTAAGTAGTTAATAATAAATAATGAGTAAGAATAGTTAGTAAGTACGAATAATAAGTAGATTGAACACACAGCCAAAATATACAATAAAAATTACAAAAATGCATAATAAATAATAAATACAAGACAGATCATCAATACAAACATATCAGCAATAAACATGAATGATCCCCATAAAAAACAACAACAAACCAAAAAAAAAAAAAAAAAAAATCTTCTGTGTTGGCGGGTTTTTTTTCCGGGTGCTCTGGTTTCCCCCACAGTCCAAAGACATGCGCTACAGGTGAATTGGGTAAGCTAAATCGTCTGTAGTCTATAAGTGTGTATGTGTGTGTGTGTGTGTGTGTGTGTGGATGTTTCCCAATACTGGATTGTGGCAGGAAGGGCCATATATGCTGCGTAAAACATTTTCTGGAATAGTTAGCAGTTCATTCTGCTGTGGCGACCTCTGAAATAGAGACTAAGCTGAAGGAAAATTAATAAATGAAAACTTCTGAATGTTTTCTGTGATGCCTGGGTTTAGGGTTGTGGTATACAGGACAGAATATACTGTACAGTATAAAAAAAAGTCACCATAAAAAATGTAAACCCATTGTCAAAACTGTTTATCTTTACCTAATCATATTTGCAACGTTCTATTCTTGTGTGGTGAAATTTGTACTTTTTTAACTGAGGTAATTTGCAATTCCCAAGTTTTGCTATTCCTTAGCATTATGATATGACTATCAGATTTTATTCATTGCCCAATGTACTGAGAGAGAGAGAGAGAGAGAGAGAGAGAGAGAGAGAGAGAGAGAGAGAGAGAGAGAGAGAGAGAGAGAGAGAGAGAGAGAGAAAATGAGCAAGGAAGCAAGCAAGAGAGAGGGAGACAGAGAGAGAGAGAGAGAGAGAGAGAGAGAGACGTCTAAAAGGGTGTCATAGACATCTCATTACATTTTCATGTGCCACTAACTGCCCCGTATCTAGCAGCTGGTCACGTGGCAAGAGGTGCAGTATCATCCATGATTTAGGAAACTGCTGTGCCGGAGGCAGACGCCCGTGCTCACGCTCCTGAACGTTAATTAATTTCCTGCTCGTCACTTCACACTTCCCTCCCTGCAGCCATACTCCTCTGCTCTGTTCCAGGTAGCATTTTGTGTGCCTGGGATTATTTCAGGGTGCTTTTATATTGACAGGTCAGATCCAACATAAGTCTGGAGGCTCTTAATTGCCTTGTTAGGGCTTCAGGAAGCTAGTCTAAAGATGAGGAAGTAATCCCTGGCCAGTCCATATGTTTGATGGTGCAGGACGATTTAGATATAGAGTGATTTTTTTTATTTAATTTTTTTTTTATGAAAAGAAAGTTGTTCATGTTACTCAGTGACATAGAAGAATGTGTGAAATTTAGTTCAGGAAACTCATTTATACTTCATTTATTTCATTTGTGCCCATTTTTTTTCTCAAAGATTTCATGCATAAACTAATGTTAAAATCATGGGGTAAAATGACAAATATAATTGTTCATAGTTCTTTTCGCAAAACTATTTTATAACCTTAAAACATTAAACTAATTCATTTTGATGTTTGCAGTTCCATTCTAACAGTTTGGTAGCTCATTTTGTGTAGGTATCCCATAAAAAATAAATCTCGACACCCTATAAATGAGAGTAAAGACTTCAGAAGCAGAGTCAAGTTAAAATGTTGTGGTTGCTAAACTTGCACTGTACCCTTGTGCCTCAAATCTGATTGGCTTATTGCCATTTTGTTCCAGGATCAACAAGCATGTTGTTACACTTCTATGGTTCCCTGGTTGGTTCATTGATTATTCTATCATGTCTTTTGTTATATGCAGCTGCTAGAAAGACAAGTTGATTGTCATTGCTCTTATATACATGCGCGTATTCTACCCTTCTAAGAACAAACTCTATTTTATTGACCTTATTCTTCACATGAATGGGCGCAGCCATTGGAACCTTTTTGGCTCGAAACTTCCGGTTTCATTCCTTTCCATTGATTTTTAGACATTAAAAACAGCTTGTAATGCTGCTTGATGTTGCAAAATGATATTTTCTAATTGCATTCTTCTTTTTTTATGTGTAGACACTTGTTTGTAGAGCAAGTAATTTGACTGTTTTCTGTTGTTTAATATTCCTAGTCATTCTCATAGGCAAATGAATGGGAAAATCTAAAACAATCGCAAAAATGGGCACACTTCCACATTGCAGAATACAGTCAATATGATCTGTCTGGTCGTTGTGTGGAACATATGGATAAAAAAAAAAAAAGATAATGACAATCCAGTTATTAAGTGTGACGTCACGCAAAGCGGCTTGCGGGTCCAAACGCTCAATTAAACTGGGGTGCGTTTCCCAAACAACGACACAACTTGCGGCTGAACTATCATAGTTTGGCAAATTCAAATTCATTTGGCAAAACAACGATGTAGTGACGAGTGTTTCCCAAAACCCGTAGTTTCTTTGTCGCAGATCCATCGTTTGAACCATGTTAGTTATAACATAAAATGCCCACAATGATGCTCTAAACGGGGTGGTAACAGTTTCTTTAGAGAAGTACTCCATCATTTATTTGTGCAGCTGTGTTTAAAATGACATCAATGTTTTCAAAGTACACTGTGAAGAGAGCACAATTGTAAACATGAAGATCGCTAAAACTGAACTGTCAAAATACTTTGAAGCAAATTAAACCTAAGAGAGATGACTTGAAGAACAATTCCAAGTTTAAATGTTAGAATGTTCTAAACGAATAGTGCACAGGGGAGATAACTGGGAATAGAACACAGTCAGGAACCATGTTTCTGCTCTGCAGGTATAGTCACAAGCATGCAAGTTTGCGATACAGTTTGGAAAACGCCAAATTTGGAAAACGCCAAATCAACTAACTATGTTTGTTACGGTATGGAAATTTATTTATTTATTTTTTGTAATTTGACGTAAAGATGATATAAAACATTCATAAATGCATATAAATGTTCATATGTTTAAAAAAAATCTAAATAATAAAAAA
Organism: Danio aesculapii; assembly: GCF_903798145.1. Classification (NCBI taxonomy): domain Eukaryota; kingdom Metazoa; phylum Chordata; class Actinopteri; order Cypriniformes; family Danionidae; genus Danio; species Danio aesculapii. The sequence goes on from NC_079453.1 coordinate 15,051,940, forward strand.
TTTCAAGGATTTAAGATTATGATAACCGTTAAATGCATCACATGTCTTTCACATCTGTGGTTTGGTTCATTTGGTCCGGACCAAGGGCAACAAATGATAGACTGTAGCATTTTCCTGTCGTTTTTGGGTCCTTTTCACACCACAGTAATTGCTTTGGTCTGAACCAGTTGAAAAGAACCAAATTGCAGTCATGTGACAAAATACAAATCACTCATTGGCCAGATGTTGTTGAACGTATCTCCTAAACTGCTTTTCGATTGGTCACAATTATTGTGCGGGAAAATGCCAATGGAACTCCTGCAAGTAAACGACTGCGCTGGCTTATTGTATCCCTGGTCAAAGTATACTATATAGTTTGTATATATCACTTTAGACAAACTATACAGTTCGAGATGAAGCACGGCTGTGGCTGGAAAACAATGTTTTAATGCATTGCAAATGGCAAAGGCATATTGCAAATCCCTTCAAGAGGAGACATGAATTAATTTAGCTAAACTGAGACATGGTCATCTTTCGGAAATACTACGATCCATCAGGTAATTTTTTTCCCTCACTCTCTCTGTATAAAATTGTTGGTAAAGCGCTGTTAACAAATAATTTTTCTCCACACCCAATATGATGGGACAGCGCATCAGACTACAGCAGTCCAAAAAGGCACAGTACTTTTTGCCGTTGGGTCTGTTTTAGTTCAGATCATGTTCTCTCCACAAACAAACTGATCCAGGGTTCGTTTGAAAGCGTACCGAGACCACTTCTTCAAGGAATTCTCAATATGCGCTTTTGGTGCACACTCGAGTGTGATTGCTACATTCACACCTGCCCAGACGAACCACACCAAGAGGGAAAACGAACTCTAGTGCGATTCAACTGAACTAAATACTGTAAGGCTGGTGTGAAAACACCCTTAGAGATTGCTAAAACTGAATCTGATACACATGCATGAGGACTTGAAATTACAGTTCATTCATTCATTCATTTTCTTGTTGTCTTAGTCCATTTATTAATCCGGGGTCGCCACAGCGGAGAGAACGGCCAACTTATCCAGAACGTTATTACGCATCAGATGCCCTTCCAGCCGCAACCCATCTTTCGGAAATGAAATTACAGTTGTATTTGTTTATTTTTATTTTATTGTTGTGTTTTGCTCAGGTTAAACCTTTTGTCTCACATGGGATAAAGATGATTAAGCTAAGTTCTGCCAATCAAAAAACATAAGACAACATGAAATCTAAATTGATCTCATCTTTAAGCACATCTGTGGTGTTACTGTAAACAAATCTTTGGCGTGCACTAGGATAAAACTCTTGGTATTCTTTCATCACAATCTAATAACATGTTCCACCTTTGAAATAAAATTCCTGTTTGGCTTCCTGACTCCCACTTTCACACCCAATCCTGACTAGATAAAATCAAATCGCCGTCCACAGCTTTCTCACTGACTATTTTATTTGTGGATCTATCACACAATGGAGGTAAATTCAGTGATTTCACATTGATTAGAAAGTTTCAATTTGCTCTTTACTTAATCCCAAAGCTTTCTAGGAGAAACATTTAAGCTATTAAAGAGATCGTTTGTTATATTTCTCTTCTGTTGGGGAGGCGCTTAACAGTCCTGATGCATCGGAAAGTAAAAGCTGCTTTTCTTGTGCAAGATATCACAGAGACATGAACAGACACGCACATGCGGCGCCCTGCGGGAGGTTTGAAGAGACGGGAGAATCAGACCCCCCGCTTGCTGGAGGGGTTGAGAGAAAGAGGGGGGGAAATGAGGGAGGTGTATCCACACCTCCACTCATCTGCCACACTACATCAGTTACTCAGCTTGTGAGTCTATAGGGTCCCAAGTCCATATCCACACAATGTCAGCAAATTCACCTTACAGATGGCCTACACACACACACACACACACACACACACACACACACACACACACACACACACACACACACACACACACACACGCACACACACACACACACACACAAGCACACACACAACAATTAATTAAAATAAATACATAGCTTAAATTATCTTGGTATTTAAAGTGCACTTTTCTGTCTGGAATTTCCAGTGTGAGCACACAATTTTCACTGTATGCTTAAAAGGGGAATACATTAGTGTAGAAGTAGGTATATTGTTATGTACGTACAATTTCCTATATGTAGATGTACTTAATTATTTCTGAGATGTAAAGAAAACTGTGACAAATGAGGCTGTTTGACAAAAATGACTAAATGAATGAACGAATAAATGTAAAGTAAGTTTAAAAGAAATAAAAAAAAAAGACTTTTTTGTGTGTGTGTGTGTGTGTGTGTGTGTGTGTGTGCGTGTGTGTGTGTGTGTGTTTGACACCTTGTATTCCAAGTATAGCAGTACCAATAGATTTTGACCATTTGGGGAATTTCTTTGCTCATATATCATACAGAATCAAGTCATTTGAAATGCTACAAATTCTGATTATTTCCTGAAAGGTTTGGGTTTAAATATACAGTCAACACAATATAAACTTCATTATGTCTGTGAAAAGTCCATTTAAAGATAGCTGTACAAGTGTGTGTGCGTGTGTGTGAAATATATTATGGAAGTATAAATCACTCTTTAAGTAACACACATAAAAATAATGCTGCATGTAGTGTGTTACTACCATTTAAAGGTTTGTGGTGTGTAAAATTATGTCCTTACTGTTTTGATTACATGTATTTTCAATTCAATTCAATTCACCTTTATTTGTATAGCGCTTATACAATGTAGATTGTGTCAAAGCAGCTTCACATAAAGGGTCATAGTAAATAGGAACAGTGTAGTTCAGTTTGTAGTGTTTAAGTTCAGTTCAGTTTAGCTCAGTTCAGTGTGGTTTAATAATCACTACTGAGAGTCCAAATACTGAAGAGCAAATCCAACGATGCGCAGCTCTATAGATCCCGAACCATGCAAGCTAGAGGCGACAGCGGAGAGGGAAAAAAAACTTCACTAAATGGCGAAAGTGAAGAAAAAAAAAACCTTCAGAGAAACCAGGCTCAGTTGTGCACGACCATTTTAATTTCTCCGCTGGCCAAACGTCTCAGTGGCGGAGACTGGAAGCTGGCCTCAGCGAAGACTTGTCTGTCTCTGGAGCGTCACAGGAATCAGTCTCATGTTCTCAACTCCTCAATGACCACCACAGTAGCTGCTCAGGATACGGCCTGGTCCAGGATATGGAAACCTTGGGATCATCTCGTCGTTGGTCTTGGATCGAATCAGTGACTCTGCATAGTCTGAGGGCCTCGGGAAGAGTATCCCCAGGTGGAAAAGGAGAATAAAGAAAATAATTAGCGTAGCTGCTGTTCATAGTGTATATAAACAAGATGCAGAACCTGTGTGGAAGCCCACTAAGTGGTGCACTGAGTGTATGCTTTACTAAACAGATAGGTCTTTAATTTAGTTTTGAATTGGGAGAGTGTGTCTGAACCTCGGACGTTATCAGGAAGGCTATTCCAGAGTTTAGGAGCTATAAATGAGAAAGCTCGACCTCCTTTACTCGACTTTGCTATTCTAGTATTTGTAATTACATTGATTACATGTATTTGGGACAGGCGAGGCCCAGCTTCCAACCTCCAGTGCTTAGACTGTAGCTCTGCACAAGACGTTTGGCCAGTGGAGAAATGGTCGTACCCATCTGAGCCTGGTTTTCTCAAGGTTTTTTTTCTTCACTTTTGCTAATTGCTCTTCAGCGTTGTACTCTCAGTAGTGATTATTAAACCACACTGAACTGAGCTAAACTGAACTGAACTTAAACTTTAAAAACTGAACTACACTATTTCAATTTACTATGATCTTTTATGTGAAGCTGCTTTGACACAATCTAAATTGTAAAAGCACTGTACAAATAAAGGTGAATATTTAATTGTAAGGCTGGCAATAATTACCTATAATCCGCTATTTGAAACTCAAGTAGGTTTGGAACAAGTAAAAGATGAGTACATTATGATTTATGGTGAAAATGATGAAAACGATTTCATTGAACTATCCCTCTAACCACTTTACTGTGGGGAAGATCCACAATTCCATGACGCACAGTGAATGAAACACACAATAAAAATAAAATGAATGGAAAAATATAAAACTAATCATTTATAGTTTGTAGCTATAGCATGAGCAATTTAGTTCTGCATGAATTAAACATGATTGCATGAAATTAAAATGGCTGTAATACCAGCAAACCTTACACAAAAGCATTTCAAACTGATTAAGAACAATACCCCTTCCCTCCATTGTTTTAAATATGTAATAAATCTGGAATAATCCACAGAAAGCATAAATGAAACAGAGTGCTTTCCACAAACAACACCTGACAAAGAAAAAGCAGAGCTCAAGACTATAAATATGCAAGGCAAACTAATGAAGGGAATGAGAACACTTGTCTGAAATCAATCAAACGTGTAGCTATGACAACTTATGAAAACAAGGAACTATGGAAACAGAAGGGAAATAAAGAGAAACTAAATAAAAAAAGAATGAAAGAATTATGCTTATGCCCACCAAGGTTAAGATCAAGAAATAAAAATAGTGTGTAGATATTATAAAGTGTTACAAATGTATTTATCTTGAATCGGTGCAGAATGTCTGGTGACACCAAAGTACTGCAAGAACACTTTTATTTTAATGAGTTAGTGGTGGGATTGACCAATCACAGCACATAGGTGGTGTATTTAGGGAACTTGTTGGAAAATATTCCAACATTTACTTTACCTTTAAACTTATTTTAGGTCTAGTAAGGTAGTAACTTGGGTAGTAAGATGTAAATAAACACAAAAAGTCTTCAGACTCATGTTTATAAGCAGGTAACATTACCTTTAAAAGGCATTTATTTCAATCTTAAGTTACTTTTACATATAAAAGTAACTAAAAATGTTAGTTAGAGGTGACACAGTGGCACTGTGGGTACCGCTGACACCTCACATCTAGAAGGTCGCTGATTCGAGCGTTGGCTGGGACATTTGGCATTACTGTGTGGAGTTTGCATGTTCTTCCTGTGTTTTGCGTGAGTTTCCTCTGGGTGCTCCGGTTTCCCCCACAGTCAAAAGACATGTGCTGTAGGTAAAATGGGTAAGCTAAATTGTCCGTAGTATATGTGTGTATGTCCTGGTCCTCCATATTGGGGGTTGAGCGTTGCGCTAACAACTCACCTCCAAAAAAGCTATAGATGTTATGAGACACCAGTATGGTGTGGCTAAATATCAACTTTGATTTACAGTTTTTTTTGGATTCTTACATACTAAAATTAAAAGTAGTACACTGTTAGCAAAACCTTACTCTCAAGAAGCAAAACATCAGCCCATATTTGCACAACTATAAGCAAATTGTCAACCTCACACTTGTTGCAAAACTCTACACACAGTGATTTGCAAAACACTAACTACACTTAACATACATTACACACAAATATCTATCATGAAGTCACTTCCTTGCAATACCAAAGCACTGACTGTCAAATTATCGCACTGTCCAACCAATTGGTTCAACACAGTCATCAGGTGTGCAAACACTTGTTTGATTAATTGTAGACACACCAATCAGGTGTTTAAGCACTATAAAAAGCAGCAGGTGAGTTCATCGGTTTTCAAGCACAATGGAAAGAGTCAGAGAAAGAGTAAGCAAATCAGCAAATAAAATCGTTCATATGCATAATGCAATACATTGTTGTCTGATACAATGTGTCTTTCCACCGCTCTGCTCTGGTTCAGAACTGATTTCAGCAACATCCACATTACACCGTCCTATATCTTCCACCATACTCTCCATTCCTCAACCCTATAGAAAAGTTTTTCTCAGCATGGCGGTGGAAGGTGTATGATTTGCGTCTCCAGGCTGAGGTACTCCTCATCCAAACCATGGAGGAGGCCTGTGACCAGATGGAGTTAGCAGCAATACAAGGATGAATTCGTCATTCAAGACGTTTCTTTCCAAGGTGTCTTGCTAATGACAACATTGCCTGCGACGGTGATGAAAGTCTCTGGCCAGATCCAGCTAGACGAAGAGACAATGTCAAGTGTTTTTTTTTTTTTTTTTGTAACCGTAAACTTACAGTACAATACGTAAAGTGACATGTTGTTACCATACTATGAATCTCCATGTCGACATTTTGGGCATGAATAAATGAGAAAGTGAAATAAATGAGTTTCTTCAGTGTGTAGCATTGGTCTTGTGTAGTGCTTGTTGGATTTACTTTATATTTGTACTTTGTTGATGGTAGCCTACTCAAATCATAGGGAAATAGAAGTGCTAAAAGTTTATCACAGCAGAGTGTAACTCTTGCAAACGGAGTGTAGTAAATGTGAAACGTGTGTTTCTTATGGTAAAAAAGTGTGGTTTTTAAACATAAGTGTATAGTTTTTACAAGAGTGTTTAATTACGCAAAGGATCTGTAGTGTTTTGCTAATTGGGTGTTTGGTTGTGCTACTTGTGTGTACTGTTTTGAAAACACGGGCCCTGTTTTGAAAATTGTGCTTAAGCGATCCAAAAAAAAAAAAACTGTAAATGGTCCTGGGAGTAAATAAGTAAGCAAATATGTTAGTTACATTTTATAGAGCCCCTATTTTGGGCTTTTGAAATTGACCTTCCATGCAGTAATATTCAGCTAAGGCTTGAATCTGAAAATGCGTCATGTTTAAAACTATTGATTCATCTACAAAAGAGTTGACTCATTGTGTTTCAAATGAATCGTCTTGATAACAAGTCTTTAGCCGTGCCGGCGTGACATGGATACAAAACTTAAGCCCCACCTATTTGTTGCATACACAAACCCAGGAAAATTTAAACCTAAGGCCCCGCCCACAAACACAGTAACAAAAAAGAAGAAGAACACTGTAGCAGATGCCGGTTGAATCATGTTGCGAAGATGCTGTGCTCAGCTGGATATTATTGGAAGTGTGAGGGAAAATAAGTGTTATTTTCCCTACCCAAAGATGAGGCTGTGAAGAGTCCGTGCTTGGGGTTTATTTTTGCAATAATACCTCAGCTTTATAGGCCCAGCCTGGTGCTGTGTTCCAGTCATTTTTCTGACGAGTGCTTCAGCAATCAACATGCTTACAATGAGGGATTCGTCGGCTGTTTGTTAAAGGAAGGATCGGAAAAGCCTAATGATGTATGGAACTTTGCAAAGCTTGACAGGAACTTTACAGTACATGGTTCATGGATCAGTTTCTTTCTCTATTTCACAAGTGTAAGTACGTGTGATTAAAATGGTTGCCTCCTTGTTTTTTCTAGCTTGCAAATTATGTATTTAATTGTGTTTTGTTACTTGTAACTGCTTGTACTGTATCAGGTTAACTCTTTATATTGTCAAATTGCATCTAATGCCACGTTGAAAACACGACACGTGCCGCTTTGTATTCAGATTTAAATGTGAGCTTGCGTTCCACTATCATTATCGTTGCTATGACCACCATCAGCTGTTCCTACACACGTGCAGTGGTTAAGTTTCAAAACAGTGTTGCTTTTGCTACTGTGTGCATTAATACTGAATGTGTGTAAAAATAACAAAACGGGAGGGTGGCGGAAGATGGGTCTGAAATACGGGACACTCCCAGGAAAAACGGGAATGTTGGCAGGTAAGCTCACACATACACTCTGCACTCTGACTACTTTAATATTGTTGATAAGCCGTGGTGGGCATTTCTTTCTGTGTCGCGCTGAACGCAGTCCACCAATCGCAACAGACTGTCATCAGTCCAATCAGCGCAGATTAGCTTTGTGCTAAGGGGGAGTTAGGAAAAAATTTAATCGCTGAACGAAGGGAGTTGCTGAGATAATTAGATTAATATAAATGCATATTATAAGTCAATGAAAGTGTTTTTTGACATTGCATGCATTTCAGCCTGTTGTTGGAGACCCCAAAACCAAAATAGGATTCTTTTTAATGTACAATAAGGGATCTTTAAGGAAAGTAATGTGAAAGTATGTTGTCATTTTTGCTTATTATTCCTTTACCCAACACTGTTTATAAGTTCTAGCTAAAAAGTCTCCTCGGTTGCCATGATGAATATGAGGAAAAATCATTTATGACTTGCTTTTGTGTGTGAGTGGTGTTTGTGTGATGAGATTTGCATGTTCGTGTACTGTATATGCCTGTGTTAGTGGGTGGGAGAGGAGCTGAGGTTTCAGGCCTCCTCTGAATTAACACACACACATCGCATACAAATCTATTCAATTAAAGGCAGTCTATGAAAGCTGAATCTGAATGGAAGCTGACTTTTAATTATCCTGTCGTTTATCTGTGCTTGTGTGTGTGATCTGTCTGTGTGTGTGGGACAGTGTGTGTTGCCTTTGTTGTGTGTTCTCTCTTCTGGTGCTGTGATCGCCTCTGATGAGCTCTGGGCTGAATAATTGATTGGCGGCTCTGAAAGTTTGATGCTTTTGCCTGCAGGCGGGATTAACCTGCAGTCTGTCTGTCACACACACACACACACACACGCGCACACACACACACACACACACACACACACACACACACACACACACAGACCTGTCGTATCAACACCATCATGGTGCTCATCTACAGAAGCTATATCTACACCCTGTGGCCCTCATTGAGAATGCACCTGCTGTTCACAAACTGATGTTTCTATCATTTATTTACACATTTTCTGTGTGAATAACTGCATCTCATTTTTCTTGTGTTAGTTCACATTTACTCACACGTTTACTTCAGCTTAATCACATTATGTATTCCCCTGTGAAGTACACTTCAGCATACTTTTTAAAAGTGTTGATATGGAAATAATACGTTTAAAAAAAATTCAAATGTGCGCTAATTTAGAAAGCATAGCTTGATAAAGATAGAAATGTATTAGTCATTACTTATTCACCCTCAAATGGCTCCAAATCTTCATGAGTTTCTATCAAAATTAGAAAAGATGTTAGTTTTTTACACTGTAAACCCTAATAAGTTGAAACTACTCAAATGATTTGAGGAAAGTGATTCCCTCAGTTTGTTTGAGTAATGGGAAGTTGACTACTTAATTAGTTTTTTCCAACTGCTTACACACAAAATCTTTTCTTGTTACACGATTTCTAAAACCTCTCACTCCAAATGCAAAACTACACAGCAAATCTCCAAAACCAGAAACTGTTTCTCAGCCTTGAGCTCAGTTTTTAATTGCATGAAACATTTTGCATTGTGTGTGCAGTTGTGTGTAGAGTTTTGAAAAAAAGGAGATGCTGCTTTAAAGACGTGTGTAAGCAGTTGGAAAAAACTGCATTTTCACCATGGTGCTGGAAAGTGTATGATGGCCAACCCTAGATATTAGCCTATAAAGAGCAAAGAGCTTTAGATTTAGAACCACAGTGTTTACATGCTATATACAAAAGTGTTATATTATGAAAGAAGTGTTCGACATTTGATGCCAATGCTTCATATGACGTGTGTTTATGGCATTTTTAACGCAGTGTTACATTTTGAAGGAGATGTGAGGCATTTTGCATTTCGTGTGCAGTTTTGAGAATTGTGTGTAGAGTTTTGAAGAAAGCTGACACTATTTTGAAAATGTGTGTAAAAAAAACAAAACTGTAATTGAGTTGACCAAATGTGGCCTCTTCATTGAATTAACCTAAATATTTAAGTATTTTAAACATTTTTTTTCAGCTTTTATATTCTTTACTTACTTACTCTAAGAGCTGTTTATATCAAAGTTGATATTTAGCCACTCCATACTGGTGTTTCATTTAGCTTAACCATTTTACCCACCCACACACGCACGCACGCACGCATGCACGCACGCACACACACACACACACGCACACACACACACACACACACACACACACACAAACTATGAACAATTTAGGTTACCCAATCCATCCAGTGGTACAGTACAGTACAGTCCAGTTTGGCATGCTTTTATGGCCGTTTCCACTGTCAAAAGGTACCTAAAAGCAAAACGTACCACTTTTTGGTTAGCACAACAAAAGGGTACCAAAAGGTGGAGCTAGATGTGCAGCTGAACGCTATTGGTTTACAGAGAAACATCACTTGCGCATACATAAGCAGGAGAACAAAAAAAAAAAGAAATCGCAATTTTTAAATAGACAGCTGAGACATTACATCGTAAAACTATATGCATATAATAACAAGCCATTGCCGTGTCCTGTTTTGTTTTATGAGGCTGTCTAAAAGTGAGAGCTCACGATCGCTCGTGTGCTCGTCTATATTTGAAATAACAAACTTTTTGAGCTGATGATAATAACGTGTACATGTTTACTGAAGTGCTTCTGAAATCCGACCCTTTCAGAAACGAACAAGCGCGAGAGAGTGAAGCGTGAAAAAACAAAAGAGAAGCTGGAAAAAACAGCAAATGATTCTTTCAGCAACCTAAACCATGAACAAACTGCCATGTTTATCATCAAAAGTATTCATGTGTATAAAGCATCTATTTTGTGTGAAATGCTTCCCCTATGAAATGTGAATGACCGTACAGCTTTACTTTGACTATTCCTCGAGCGAGAATGACATTGACTGAAACTTTCTGTCGTAAAACCACACCCACACCCTTGGTACCCTTTAGGCAGTGGAAATGCAAGCCTGATAAAGGTGACCCGTAAAGGTGACCCGGCCACTATATCGCATGTGTTTGGACTGTGGGGGAAACGCACACCTGGAGGAAACCCACACCAACACAGGAAGAACATGCAAACCAGCCGGGACTCGAACCCACTCACTACCCACTGCGCCACAGTTTTGCCCCTGCGTGTATATCAATTAAGAAAAATGTATATACATTTAAAGCATTTAAATATCTACTCACAAATTTAACTTTTCTCTTTTTCTCAGATGGGTTCAGGTAGTGCCTCTGCTGCGCTTGAGCAAAATTCAGCATCACAAGCAAAATGATCACATTGTGTCATATAACAATTATCGACCAATCAGCGCGGTTGTCAAGGCAAAATTTCAAGCGCAACCAATCATTTGAAACAGAGACATGGTGAATCGTTTAAAGAAATTAAAATGTTAAGTTCAGAGAACCTAAAATATGAATTAATTTTTTTTTGCAGCCTATTGAGTAAAGTAAACACACCTGTTTAAGTTTTGATGACCCAACTTGGTATTTTAAGTAATGTCAAGTTATATTAACTTAATATCTTTAGTAATGAGGTAGATATTTGTGTCCATAATAAGAAAACATGTAAATCAAAGTCTACTTAAGACTTCAAAATATCTCCTTTTGTGTTTTAAACTCATATTTGAAGCCAATTGAGGATGAATAACATTTTTGGTTGAACGATTTTTGAAAGACTTCATTTACAATTATAGATTACATGCATACACTAGTCATAATAAAATATATATCACACTCTCAGAAATAAAGGTACAAAAGTTGCCACTGGGGTGGTACCTTTTCAAAAGAGACACATTTGTACTTAAAGGGTTGATATATTAGTTACCCTTTTGGTAAAAAAAAAAAAAAAAAGTATATATATATATATATATATATATATATATATATTTATTTATTTATTTATTTACTTATTTATTTATATATACCTTTTTATACTTAATTATACCTTTTTTAAGGTACCACCCCAGTTTTTTATGAGAGTGCACTATGACATAGATTTTTTTTTCAGTAACGTATACAAAAGCTATGTATTTGTATTACATATTTTGCATTTAAATTAATATAAAAATATATTAAAAAGTATGTATGGTCAACTAAAATATACTTGTAATGTAAAATATACTCATTTACATTTTTTTATTTATTAATTTATAGATAAATAGATAGAGACAGACAGACAGACAGACAGACAGACAGACAGACAGACAGACAGATAGATAGATAGATAGATAGATAGATAGATAGATAGATAGATAGATAGATAGATAGATAGATAGATAGATAGATAGATAGAGCCTGTTTGACTTTATTCTGCAAGAACAACCAGCTGATGCATGAAAGCGAACAAAATTTGCAAGCTAATATGCAATACAATCATTCCATTATAGTATTTTGGAAAAGTGCATTCATGCTGTAGAACCACAACTGAACCCTGGAGGGGGGTAAGGAAGCCTGCATAAGAAAGCAAACTGATAAAGAACAAAAACAGACAGTCTTTAGATGTATTGTTTGTGATTTACAGCAACTTTTTAATTAGCAGAAGTTATCACGTCAGTAACAGCATTTTAATGATTTACCATTGTGTCTTCAATTCTGGATGTGCAGCACAGTTTGAGAATAGCTACCAAACATTGTACTATGGTAGTTTAACAGTGAGTTACTTTATTGTTGGGGAATCACAGACCTGTTCAGATGCTTAAACAAAACCAACAAGACTAACAAAAATAACTTTTTTTACAGTAAAAAAGGTAATAAATTGCACTGAATTAATATTTCAAATAGAAATGCAGAGACATTTCAACATTCCATTCAACTGTAATTATATGAAGCTCCTAGAACACTTACAGTAGGCTCAGAACACTACTGGTAGGCTCAGAAGGCTGTTATCATCCATCCACATGGTTAATCAGCTATACTAATAGAGAAGACTCCCGATCCAGATCTGTTTTTACATTACTTTGACGGTTAGGTTTAGGGTTGGGGTAGGGGTAGACATTAATAAAATACAATTAATGTGAAATTTAATAAATAAGATATATAATTCTCATTAACTTCTGTCCACAGCCGTATGTGATCCATAGCCGATTAACCATGTGAATGGATGATATCAGCCTTCCGAGCCTACCAGTAGGCGCAGAAGGCTCCTACTGGCCCATATCTATCAGCTGATAATATGATAACATTCGAAGTTACTGTTAGAACTCTATATGCTGTTTATGGAGGAGGGAGCTCTCAGATTTGATAAAAAAAATCTTAATTTGTATTCTGAAGATAATAAAGATTTTGCATGGTGAAATAACCTGTTTTATTCATGTTTTTTCATCTTCCAAAAACTTTTCACATATAATAGGAATAATTCAATTTAGATGCGTAGGAATGAAAATTATCATATGCATTTGTTTTTATGGCAAAAAATGTCTTTTTCACCAAAGAAGGACCATACTGACTCCAAAGGCAGACACGGATAAGATCAGGGCCTGATGTGTGAACTTTGGGGGTTTTATGATGTGGACACATGTTGATTGGTCAGTTTGAATGTCTCTGTATTTGGGCTTTGGTCACATGGTCAAGAAAGATACAAAACAGATGTTAAACTTTGCTCTGCCTCTTTTCCTGTCCTGTGCTTTTCCTGCTCTGCTCCTTTCCTGCTCTGGAGGCTATCTTCTCTGGCTCTACTGCTATCAGGCTTTCTTTGAGGCCTACTTACTCTCTTTGTCTCTCTCTCTCTCTCTCCCTCCCCCTGTCTCTCCCTCTCTCTGAGGTAACTTTATTTTACATTTAAGCTGGGTACAATTACTATCATATGTTTTTATCATTTCATGTTTAATCATTTTATACAGTTATTTGTAATTAATTCAGTTGTAATCAGGGCTTGACATTAACACCCGCCAAATGCGAGTAGATTTAAGTGGTGGCGGGTAAGATAGACACTATGGCTGGTTGACAATAATTTTCCAGGATAATAATTCTTATAAGCAGGGTTCGACAATAAGGATGGTCCAATATGCATGCAAAGGCGATCTTAGAATTGAGAAGCAACACGACTGACAAAAATAATTGCGTTCGCGCAAGCAATAGAAAACACGTGAATACCGAATTAGATGATAATCACTTGCGCTAACAGCTGAGGTGATGCATGCATCTGTTTCCTTGCGTGAAGCAACTGGATCTAGAAACACAACTGATGTGATAAGTTCTCTTTCAAATAGACTAGACAAAAAGTGATGAACATGCACCCACAGTCTTGCTGCTTTCAAGAGTTCCAGATTTGTCTTTTTGTAAGCAGCACCGGTTGCTTTCGCCTTAACCATTCTTTGAAGAGAATATTTATGGGTCTAACGTTAACCATGTGTGTGATAATCTTTTCATTATCCCACGGTATATTTTTTACCTGCTATCTTTTGCGTTAATATGATCAATTATAATTTTTTACAATAACATTGCTTAAATGAGAGATTAACTCCCCATTTATGTGAAGTTAACTGGTGATCTGGGACCTTTAGCTAGGACAGATTACTGTGCATATGTTTTGTTGAAAAAAAAGTATAGTATACAGTTATATTTTGCTTGTTTTGACACATTCAAAATTTGTGGCTAAGAAATAATTAATTGTTTGTGTTTGGTGTGGTCAGAGATAAATTTGGTAAATCCTTCATTTTGAGCTCTGAAAATTATAGGAAATAAAAACTAATTGTAATACTATGAAACCATGACCCATTTTCTCATGATTATTGAGCAAGCTCATACACGACACACAAAAAGTGAAACGAATGAGGAGGCATGTGGAGATAACGCAAAATCTAAATCAAGTAAGTTTAGCAAGTCAAAGTCATATATACGTGTATAAAATATATTTTCCCAACAATAAAATTGTGGCTAATGAAAATTGGTGAGTGGCTAGTAATGTTGGAAAACTACTAGCCACAGTGGCTGGTGATCAAAAAAGTTAATGTCAAACCCTGGTTGTAACCATAGAGAAGTATTGTCATTAATTGATTTCATTTACAGGTATTTGTGAATTACTTTTGATTTAACATCAACACTTAATTGCTACAGCAATACAATACAATCACATAATAGCAACCCTCTCCCACATTTTAAGCTATTAATACTGCCCTTATTCCAGTTTTTGGTATAAGATTGCAGAAGGATGGTTTGACTAGAAATGCAGCATTTTAGCATCATACTGGTAATTTTTAGTCATTCAGCAAAACTACAGTTCAAACTGCCGTTCTTACAGATGCAAACACAGGATTACTCCAACACACAAAAAAAAAAGATTCATTGGATTTACTAAAGTTTTTAAGGTAAATGGATTTAAACAAACTATATGGACCAAATTTAAACAAATTAAGTTTAGTAATGTTCAACTTAATTTGTCTATTTAAATTCAGCTTATATAAATAGTTTGCAACAATTTGCAATGAACCATTTTTTTTCAGTGAACAACAAAACTATAGAAATGCCACCAATGATTTCAAGATGTTGTACAGTGAAAAGTTGTGGGAAATCACATTCTATGTATTGCCTTTCATTGTATGCTACACTGAGTCAACACTGGACAATGCATTCAATTCAGTTTAATTCAATTAAATTCAATTCAATTCAATTCAGTTTAATTCAATTCAATTCAGTTTAATTCAATTCAATTCAATTTACCTTTATTTGTACAGCGCTTTTACAATGTAGATTGTGTCAAAGCAGTTTCACATGAAAGATCATAGTAAATTGAATCCATGCCAGTTCAGTTTTCAGAGTTTAAGTTCAGTTCAGTTTAGCTCAGATCAGTGTGGTTTAATAATCACTACTGAGAGTCCAAACACTGAAGAGCATATCCATTGATGCGCAGCTCTACAGATCCCGATCCATGCAAGCTAGTGGTGACAGCGGCAAGGAAAAAACTTCATCGATTGGCAAAGGTAAAGAAAAAACCTCTAGAGAACCACGTGCAGATGGCCAGGACCATTTCTCCACTGGCCAAACATCTTGTGCAAAGCTGCAGTCTAGGCACCGGAGGCTGGAAGCTGGACATCAGCGAAGACTCGTCTGTCCCTGGAGCATCACAGGAATCAGTCTCATGCTCTCCACTCCTCCATGACTACCGCAGTAGCTGCTCAGGATACAGCCTGGTCCAGGATATGGAAACCTTGGGATCATCTCGTTGCTGGTCTTAGATCGAATCAGCGGCGCTGCATAGTCTGAGGGCCTCGGGATGAGTATCCCCAGGTGGAAATAGAGAATAAAGAAAATAATTAGCGTAGCTGCTGTTCATAGTGTATATAAACGAGATGCAAAATCCAGTGTGGAGCACATTCATGTATCATACCGCTAAGTGATGCACTGAGTGTATGCTTTACTAAAAAGTTTTAATCTAGTTTTAAATTGGGAGAGTGTGTCTGAGCCTTTGACATTATCAGGAAGGCTATTCCAGAGTTTAGGAGCCATAAATAAAAAGGCTCGACCTCCTTTACTTGACTTTGCAATTCTAAGTACTACTAGAAGCCTTGAGTTTTGAGATCTTAAAGAGCGAGTTGGATTGTAGCGAGACAGAAGGTTGGTTAGATAAACAGGAGCTCGATTATTTAAAACTTTGTAGGTAAGAAGCAATATTTTAAATTCAATACGAAACTTAACAGGCAGCCAGGGTAAGAAGAATAAAATTGGGGTGATGTGATAAAATTTTACTAGACCTGGTAAAAACTCTGGCAGCTGCATTTTGTACTAATTGAAGTTTGTTAATAGAGTATGCTGGGCAGCCAGCCAACAGAGCATTACAGTAATCCAACCTTGAAGTCATAAAAGCATGGACTAGCTTTTCTGCATCTGAGATGGATAGCATACTTCGTAGCTTAGCGATAAGAAGGCAGTTTTTGTGACATGGGATATATGATTTTTAAAAGTTAAATTGCTGTCTAACATGACTCCCAGATCTTTTATAGTAGAGCTAACGCTAACTTTGTATCCCTCTAATTGAAGGTCGGGTTGTGAGATCTGCTGTGTACAGGATTTAGGCCCAATTAGTAATAATTCATTTACTATTTGTATTCGTTTACTATCGCATTTGTTTACTAATAGAACAAGCCACACAACAAAATTACATTTGGTTTCAGGATTTGAAGTGTAGCTAGACTGAACTAATGTTAAATTAGTTTATCATTTGACAGTTTCAAAGTTGATTCCCCAAGACTGACTGATGCAAACACATTTCATTTCACATCCGTACAGTCATTGCAAAACTGTCCTTGAAATGTCTGTTTCATAGTATTCTTCAGCCACTTTAATACTGCTTGCCGCTGCTACTCTTCCTGCTTCTCCTCCTCCTCTCTCTCTCCCTTGTTTTTATGTTTTCTTTTCCTCTTGTCCTTTTTTCCGTCCCCCATCCTGACCTCATTCTGCCCATCGACCTTTCTGCAGCTTTAACTGCCCTCACTGTAACATTTGCCAACGGGTTTTGAAAAGTCTCTCTCTCATTCTGCGTATTTGTCACTTTGCTGATGTACGTCTGCTGATTTATTCATGATATGACACTTAATATTATTCACCATGAGAGGAGTCTGCATTCCAGAGTATCCTCTGGGCTGTGTGTGTGTGTGTGTGTGTGTGTGTGTGTGTGTGTGTGTGTGTGTGTGTGTGTGTGTGCGTGTGTGTGTGTGTGTTTGCATTTACTGGCATCAGGCTGTTTTGAGGTTTGTATTGGAAAATATAATGAGAAATATAAAACAATCTAAATAAATGCACAGGAAAATATGATGACACTGAACATGAATAATTTTACACGGAGGCAACAAAATGTCTGATAAAAGTCACAATATTTTTCAACATTTTAAGTGTGTATATGATGCAATACACTTGATGCAATACAATACAATTTAACATAAACTAACAATGTAAATACTGCTAGTTTATGTAAACTAATAAAACCATAGAAACTTTTCTATCAGTCCTAAAGGTAGGTAGGTACAGTGCTTGGCATAATTGAGTACACCCTATTTTGAAAATTAATATTTGTATCTATTTCTCAATAAATAGAGACAATGTATTTTGGTACATTTATCCAGAACAGATATATTAAACAGGTATATTTATTAAAATATTTTTTACTCACCAAACATATTTAGAAATTTAAAGATATTACAATTAAATTTAAGGAAAATATTGCAAAAATAACCACAACCTACAAAATTTCAACAATTTTTTTTTGTTTCTCCTGATCTTTCCTCTTTTTAAAATTTGTATTTAATATATAAATCTTTTTCTATAACATATACATTTAGGCGTACTAGTTTTTGGTCTGTTATTGTAAGTTATTTTCTTAGATAAGCTCCAGATTTAGCTAATCTAATGTATATGCCCAAATATAATATTGTATAGCTTCTTATAAAAAAATATGAATTTAAAAGATAGATTTGTGAGGGGTTTACTTATATATGCTGAGCACTGTACCTACCTACCTACTGGACCAACCTACCTACCTTCTAGCCCATCTCTCTTATGAAAAAGAATCCTTATAATATTAAGGAAAGATCCTGTTCCATGAACGATATTGGTACATATCCTAGTGTAAATATATAAATTAAATATCATTTTAAAAAATAAAAATTTTTTGGTTAGTAATGTCATGTGCATTGATCATTTTCTGATAATTTTTCAACCCTCAGATTTCAGATATTTAAATAGTATCTCAATCAAATATTTTCTCATCCTAACAAATCAAACATCAATGGACAATTTTCAGATGATGTATAAATGTATTAAAACATTGATATTTAAGATTGGTTTTGTTGTCCAGGGTCACAATTAATAAAACATATATAAATAAAAAAGAAAATATCACAACCATTTACACTACAACAACGTAAGCCTATATAAAAAACTTTTTTTTCACTTACAGACAAGAACATTGTGAAAACAATCTCTATCTACATAGAGTCACTAAAATGACAAAATATGCTGTTTTACAAATGCTAGACCATTAGCTTACTCTACTGTCCATTTTTGTAAGAAAACACTACATTTGAACACAGGCTTTTTTTAACACACAAACAATATCTTGTACTTCAGCATTGTTTAATGTGTGCTTAATACCCGTAATACACATGTGTATGATTTCACCATTATCACAAATTATTAAATATGTAATATATAACAGTACCATAACACTTGTGTTGTGTTTCAAATGCTATAGTCATGTGAGTTAACCAACCCAGGCTCATTCTGAAAACGTACCTCTATTTACATTTCTGGACACCACCAAATGTCCCAGGAGCTACGTTTTTTTTAGCAGTTTTTGTTTTTTCATGAATCCACGAGAGGCCACTGTGTGCACTTTTTGAGATTTCAAATTTCCCTTGAAGGTCATTCGCGCCTGCTGTTTTCATGTAAATCCACCAGAGGCCGCTGTCGACTGACTGTTTGACTGACCAAATGACTGACTGACTGATCGACTGACCCATCCCCCTACTTACCTAAACCCAACGAATAGTATTTTCAAAAGCACTGATTGACCCGCCCACCCACTTCCCTAAACCAAACTGACAATTTTAAAAAGCAAATGCAGAAAAAAAAAAGAAAAGCCCTTGCCTGATTTTTACCACGTTTTTAAATTTTACCACATATATATATATATATATATATATATATATATATATATATATATATATATATATATATATATATATATATATATATATATATTTATATTAAAAACAAAGCAAACAAACAAACAAAAAAATAAATAAAAGTAAAACTGCCCCTCTTTTGTTGTTAATGGTAATCTATTCAAACATGACAATTATAATCATACAGAGTACTAAGTACAGCAAACATATATTGAAGAATGTATCAATACTGAACTATAAAGCTGGAACTGCATTGTCCATCAAAAAGCTATGTTTTCAGAACGAGTCTATTTTAAAATTAACAGCCAGAATGCATTTATTTTCCCCCCCATTTTTAGCTGAATGCATTAAGTGATGTAAATCTAAACAGGTGAACAAACCATTGGCTGTAAGAGTATAATTGCATTAGAAACATTCTAATTAAAATCAGTAATAAAACCAAATAAACTACTGCACATCTTATTACCCACAACCCACATCTTTGTGGTACTGGCTAAGATGCAAAAACACATACAAGTAGGAAGCTTTTAATGAACAAACACACAAAAACGCACATATATGTGTTTGGTAGTAATTGTAGTAGAGTTGTGAAAGTGCACACATTCGAAAAACAAAAATGTATGAAGTGTGTCAGTGCATCAGTCATGACCGTTAGCATATTTAATGGAAGAATCGACTGTGTGATATGACTGCAAACACACAGTCTTTAAACACCACGCTTTCATTTCATCATGAGTGTGTTTGCATGTGGGCTTGTGTGTGATTGTGAGACAACCTGTGTGGGCGGATGGGTGCTTTTCTGAAGTGTTTTTATGTTTAATTGAGCAGGCACTAAATGCAGCATTGATGTGCATGTGACAGCGAGTGTGAGTTTACATGCACATATGCATATAGACATACTGTTTGTGTGGGAGACACAGATAATGTGAGTTAGCGTGACCCCTGTGTATCCATTATGAGGTCAAGTTAAAAAAACACACACCCTCCAATCAAAAACTTCCTTTTTAAATATCTGATTTATTCTTATCTTTTATAATTATTTCTTTATGCTGTTTACATCATTACTAAATTTAGTATTAACTATACCTTTTGTGCATTACAAATACAAATAAAAATCTTGAAATGAAAAGAAAATGTGTAAATGTGTAAACCTGCAGATCACAAAAAGTATGCAGCCCTGTTTAAGAAGTTTAAGAAAAAAGTCTATATTTTAGATTAAGAATTTCCTCCCATGACTTCTTCATTTGTGACCATGTTATACTAATTTGTTCTCTCATTTTAGTTGGAAACTGCATGGGCTTCTAAAACTAATTGTTAAAAAATGGCAACTTTGATTTCACAGTGACACTGTGACCACATTGTACTAATTTGTTTCTAATTTAGTTAAATTGTGGCCAAGATTGAACTAAAACAAGGGAATGAATTAGTACAATGTGACCACAGTTAAACTAAAGCAGGAGAACAAATTTATAATGATGGGAACAAAATCTTCTTTTGTGGCCATATCTTTGTTTCATTATTTTATTTGCTAAATTCATTCAATTATCCATTGAAAATTATCCTCTCTACCATAAAAAAGCTAAATCAGATGGACAGGGTCCAGAATCTTGGGGATTTGGGTTCAAATAAGCACAAGCCTAACCATTAGGTAATTGATTTTGTTATGGCAACCATATGTGCTTGATGTTTGACTTTATGCTTGAAGTCTGTTTATATTCTAACCAAATCTAGCATTTTTTGTGTGGCATTTTGGTCTCTGTATCAAATAAAATTGTTAAAGGTGATTCCACACCCAGGCCTGATTACTGCCACACCTGTTTGCAATCAAAAAACCACTTAAACAGAACCTCCCTGACAAAGCGAAGTAGACCAAAAGATCCTCAAAAGCTAGACATCATACTGAAATCCCAAAAAATTTTAAAACAAATACAATTATTGAGATCTACCAGTCTGAAAAAGGTTATAAAGCCCTTTCTAAAGTTGTGGGTCTGAAGCGAATTGTGGTGAGAGCCATTATCTACAAATGGCAAAAACATGGAGCAGTGGAGAACATTCCCAGGTGTGGTCGGCTGACCAAAATTACCCCAAGAGTGCAACGACAACTCATCCAAGAGGTCACAAAAGACCCATAACAACATCCAAAGAACTGTAGGCCTCACTTGCCTCAGTTAAGCTGAGTGTTCATGACTCCACCATAAGAAAGAGACTGGGATGAAAAAACACCAAGACTTTTGGGAAAATACTCTGTGGACTTATGAGACAAAAGTTCCAAATTTTAGAAGGTATGCTTCCCATTATATGTGGTGCAAAAATAACACTGCATTTCAGAAAAAGAACATCACACCAACAGTAAAATTGGGTGGTGGAAGTGTGGTTATATGAGCCTGTTTTAGATTTTCCAGGACCTGGAAGACCTTATGTGATAAATGAATTCTTCTGTGTACCAAAATATCCTTAGTCAGAATGTCTGATCATCTGGTAGTGACCTTGAGTGGAGGCAAATCCAGGGCACTTGATTTAACCAATCTCCCTCCTCAACTGTCCTCCTCCCCCGTCCGCTGTTCACTTTCACTTTCTTCCGCTACTCCCCAACCCTCTTCACTTTCGTCCGCGACAACCCCCCCGCTCGTCACTTTCGTCCTTCATCCGCGACACCCCTCTGCCATACAACCCCACCTCCCCCGCATTCCACTTTCGTGCACAACACCTCTCCATCCTCGGGTAACATGCCAGATTTGTTTCCCCGATCTATTCTGGGACCTCGCAATTCACAAATTAAGCACTGAGCAAACCTGCTCTGCAACAGGAAAATGATCCAAAGCACAGGAGCAAGTCCATTTCTGAATGGCTGAAGAAAATCAAAATGAAGACTTTGCAATGACTTAGTCAAAATCCTGACTTGAATTCAATTGAGATGCTGTGGCACGAACTTAAAAGTGTGGTTCATGCTATGTTTTAATATATGATTTAAAAGCTTGCTGACAAATGGGTAAAACTACAGATTGTTTGAAATATACTAGCATAGTATGCAGATTTTACAAATTAATGCTAATTAGTCATTTAGGGCCGTGTTGTTAAATGTCATCAATCAACTCGTGCTCAGAATAATATTGTGAGTAATATTGGTGAGAAAATACGTCACACCTTTATTATTTTGATGCTTGAAAATCCCTTTTAGTCCTTAGCCAGCTTTTATTATATTTTATTTAATTTTTTCCTCATTATGCGAAATAGACATTAGATTTAGAATTAGAATTTAGAATTTACATTATATGTCGCCTACGCTGTTGTTGTCTATTGGAAGAAATGCGTCAACAGAGCCGCCATTTTAGTACAGGGTAGCGATCCTTTGAAATTAATATGGGATCAAGATGCAGTGGAGGACTGGCCATCCAGAGCCATAGATATATAAACATTTATACATATATTGATTATTGGGAGTTTTCCCGGTGGTCAGTATGCAATTTTTTTGCCAACAACGAGCATATGTTTGCGTACATGGAAATGTATTATCTTCTCTCGCTGTTAAATTCGATCTATTCCATGTCCTGAAACACACCCTCTCTCCCGTTTTCACTTCTAATTCTAACAGAGGGAGCGATTCATTTGTGAATTAATCTCCATTAAATCATCGATATCCCTGCGTCTCAAGGTGCACATCCACTTTTCTGATCTAAATAGTATAACATTTGTAATTTGCAATAATTTAGTGTGGAAAGTATGCACATTGAGGCACAGGCACTGTTATGTTATCAGGCACCCTTAGAAGTTACCTCAAAAAATAGCCGTTAATTCACTTTAATGACAAGTTTCTGCATGGCACTGCAGCATCTCGTTATCATATTTTATTTACATTGTTGGCTGGTTTTATTCAACAAAACTAGCATAAGCCTAGAATTTAGTGCAAGTTGATGCTATTTTGCCTCATGGTCAGTGCAGCAAGTGGCTGTATTATCATCATCAATAACATTACTTAACACAAATGTTCGTAACATACAAAAACGTAAAAAAACGAAATCTTACCTATGAAATGTTTGCTTTTTATGCTTTGTTTTCTTTGTTTGCTTGTTACTACACCCGTACGCAGCACAAAAGTCCACCATCTTCAGATTGGCTTTAGTCTTGATTAGTGCGGTTGAATGACATTTGTCCTGGGAGCACTGTACAAATGTGGTGGCGGTATTGACACATGCTCAGGGCACCTATGTGATATCTAGTGTATATATATATATATATATATATATATATATATATATATATATATATATATATATATATATATATATATATATATATATATATATATATATAAGATTATGCGACACATATAAAGTAATGCCATTTGGCCCTTTTATATGCATATTGCTATATTGACCATTGTGATGTCAAACCAGTTTTACACGTATACATGCCAAATTGTCTTTACAGCTTGGCAGTCCTGTATGGAAAAAAGCAGTGTGCAAATTTTGACTTGGAGAAATCACTTTTGAGACGCAAATTCACAAGGTCTAAAATGTCGTTTGAATTGTTGCCCCCTACATATACTGTCAGCAGAATTAAATTAGTCAAATTCAATTGATCATTGAGAACATTTCTGTCTCTAAAATAAGAAAGCTCAGCCATTATTGGCAAAGACAACTGTCATGGCCTCATCATCAATCATGCCTCTGAAATGGCATGTGTTAACAATTTAAATGGTCAACTGACTCCATTCATTTGATTCTGGTCCAACAATTACACATTTTGAGCCTTACAAAGTCCCTTTTCCACAGTCAAAACAATGGAGTGGGATGAAACGGGTAGCCCAAAGGAAAAAGAGAAGACGAGACGCCCTGCCCAGGAGGAAACTAGAAGACCGTAGGGGTAGAGGCTAAAGCTAGACTGTGTGCATTTGTGTGTGTGTGTGTGTGTGTGTGTATCAGAAGTAGTTTGAGAAGGACTGTGAGTGTGTGAGGAAGTTGGTGTGATGAGACGCAAGGCTTCGCCCTCTGTGTGTGTTTTGATGTTGATGTTGAGCATGCACAGAGAAAGAGTGAGAGAAACGCTTGCCTTTTAATGTTATGCAACTTTGAAGACTGCGCGTTTGAAGTTATGCATGAGTTGGACTCATTTCCAGCCCTTCCTGATTTTTTTCCTCTTTTTTGTTTTGTTTCTCGTTCCTTCGATTTCTTTCGGGGTCCTTTTACTGAGCATCATAAGTACAGCGTTTGAAGTGTAGCCGTTTTTCAAGGATATCTGCTATGTGCCTGTTTTGGTAATAGTCTGATTTTTGTTCATAACTTAATTGTGTCTCACAACTATTTTTTTTTTTTCTTGCATCCGGTGTTTTATAGATTTTCTTTTTTATATCTTTCAGTGTCCAGTGGTTTATAAATTAATATGTTTACAGTCTTTAAAGATGCTGTATCTATAACTAAAACATTTGTGGAATGTGCTGCTGTGGCACTTTCAAAACATCACTATGTTTGTTTGACCAGACCTAGATTGCCTCAACATTGACTTAATCAATGAACTGCATTAGGTGTGGAGCTGTCAGTTTACCGTTTAAATTTACCTTACAACAGTTACTTGTCTTTTCAAAGTTATCATCTATGTCCATCAAACAAACTGATGATGCAAATTGGCCTTCTCACTGATGTAATTTTAAATACATTTCTTTAAATACACTATCGGTCAAAAGTTTGGGGTCGATTTATTACTTAGGTAACACTTTATTTTGATAGTCCATTTGTGTATTTGTAGACTGTCCGCTTAATATCTGTTGATACTACTCCTTCAACAGACATTTAACTGACTATAAGATTTTTGCAGGTACATGTCAACTTACACTAACCCCAACCCTAACCCCAACCTAACAGTCCACTTATAATCTAATGAGAATTAGTTGGCATGAAGATGCAATATAACTTAATTCAACAAACGGACCATCAAAATAAATTTTGACCTGAAATTATTACTCCAGTTATTATTGCTTTAATATTATTTCCATTAATAATAATAATAATAAATTTTATTAATATTAATAATATAAGACTACAGTAATGAAGCTGACAATTCCTCATTAAAATCACTGGAATAAATTATTACATTAAATTATAAACTACTTTTGAACAGTTATTTTATAGTTCAATAACATTTTAACATTTGTACTGTATTTTTGATTAAATTAATGCAGCCTTGGTGAGTATGATAAGCTTATTTTAAAACATTTAAAAATCCTACTGACCCCAAACTTTTGTGGTTAGTGTATGTTTCATCATATTTTATTTTCACATAAAATAATGTGGGATGAGTTTTGCATTTTGCTCTCTAAAATCTATAATCATCCCCTTTGTTTTAGGAATGTTTAGGAGAAGGTTTGAATATTCACACCAGTCTAAAAAGAAGTCAAGAACAGGCTCGTGTTCTTCCTCCTCTTCATGCTTTCATACTGTAGGTAGGGTCACACATTTTGTGACATGAAACAAATTTGTACAAATAACGCTACGGTTACTAAAGTAACCCTTCGTTCCCCAAGGGGGGGAACGGAAATGCTATGTGGAAACTTCCACTATGGGGATTTCGTCAGAATCCAATCATCTGAAAGAGTATAAAAACGGGCCAATGAAATGCCAATGAGTTGGCAGCGTCAGCGTGCACAGCTGGCGTCAATGACAATCAGTCATGCTATAAAGACGCAGCCAGTGCCATGCTCGACATCCTTTTCTAGCTGAAGAGACTTTCACGCTCAACAGCTAAGGGACAATCGTTGTGGCGAAGGAACATAGCATTTCCGTTCCCCCCCTCGGGGAACGAAGGGTTACTTTAGTAACCGTAGCGTTCCCCTTCGGATGGGGAACTCCAATGCTATGTGGAAACTTCCACTATGGGGAAATCTATGGAAAACGCCACAACGAAAGAACCTTACTGCGTCCCTGGCGAAGGGTGTGCCAAGCAGTAGAGCGAGCGCACCTACAACGCCCCGAGACACAGTCTTCCAACGTGTCCCCTGGCCCTCACTTACCTGTTCAGAACAGTTATGTTTTTCGGGGAGTCGCAATAACCCAGTAAAATAGGTTTTGATACGACAGTACGTTGGGAAAGCGTTCAGTCCCGATAGGGAGGACGCTGCGGAGCTCACCTGTTACCCAGAGGGGAGACCTGGTGACAACCTATGGACTAGCCCAGAGATGGGGAGTCCTTGCATAAGGATGGTTAGCGGGGAGGGAAGACACGAGCCTGCCCTAGAAGGGGGGACTATACCGTGGCTGAGTGAACGTATGGGATCGCCAGCGGGGATCACACATAGCAGGCACCTATACCCAGAACGCGGGCTGACCAGCGGGCATGCCGACAACGTAACGGGCCAACACCTGACTCCTCCGCTGAGTCAGGTGCTGGGGGCCTCGGAGGAACTCTGCAGGGTTCGCCAAAGAAATGGGGAACTAAACTGACAAAGCTGAAAAAGCGCATGTATCTCCGGGTTAGGGAGAGTGGCGCAGCAAGCGTGTTTCGACACCTCAACCGAATCGTTTCCTCAATCACCAAGGGTTGCCTAATACCCTTGAGGAAACCGGCTCCACTCGCAGATTGTAACCTTGCAAATGTATTGGGTGTCACCCAACCCGTAGCTCTACAAATGTCTGTCAGAGAGGCGCCGCGTGCTAACGGCCAGGAGGATGCGATGCTCCGTAGTGGAGTGCGCTCTCACCCACGGGGGACACGGCTCACCCTGGCCCAAAGGCGAGGGAGATGGCATCCACTATCCAGTGGGCCAACCTCTGTTTAGATACGGCACTTCCCATCTGCCGACCACTGTAATGGACAAAGAGCTGGTCAGAGGATCTAAGGCTCTGAGTGTGGTCCACATATATTCGCAAAGCGCGAACAGGACACAACAATGAAAGGGCTGGGTCTGCCTCCTCCGCGGGCAGCGCTTGCAGGCTCACTACCTGATTCTTAAACGGCGTGGTAGGAACCTTGGGCACATAGCCGGGCCGGGGTCTCAGGACAACGTGAGAGTAGGCCGGCCCGAATTCTAGGCACGAGTCACTGACCGAAAATGCCTCCAGGTACCTAACCCTCTTAACTGATGACAACACGACCAGCTGAGCTGTCTTCAAGGACAGAAATCTCAAGGATACTGAGTCGAGTGGTTCGAAGGGATCCCCACGTAAAACCCGCGCTCCATCTCGGCTGGAGGGCCGGCTCGATTGCATCCTTCGCCAGGAGGACAGCAATCTCCTCTCGCAAGACAGGGGCGGACACAGGACTGACCCTGGTCGCCCGTGAACCTGGGAGGCTGTTTCACGAACTGAATCGCATAGCCGAGTCTGGTCGTATGGATGAGCCATTGCGATGGGCTGGCCCGCGCTAACCAGGCAGGCAGAGCCCCCGCAAATGGTCCCACCCGCACGATCGCTGACGTGCCAGCGGCGGGGCAGCGTGGAGTGAGTGGGCTCATCCGGGGAGCGCTGGGGTCCCACAGGAGAGCAGGAGAGGAGATGTTCTCGTCTCGCACTCAAACTCCAGGAGAGGGGCTGGGAGTGGAGAGAAAGGAGACCGTTCTCTCACGCTCCATGAGCCATTGGCGAAATGCACCGATCCTGCGAGCTGGAAGGCATAGCGTCCCAGACTGGCAGTGTTCGGGCTGTCACATCCGGAGGAGGGGAAAAGTGCTCTTTCACTGAGGATTTTGATGGCGTTTTTTTTTTTTTTTTTTTACGCCTTTAAATAACGTGCCCCGCCCTCCAGCGGGGAAAGAGCAAATTCCCTCCTCCCCAGATGGCCCGCCTCAGGGACGCTTCGCGGTCCATTTTACCGAACTTAGCGGCGCCCTGGGCGGGGGACACTGGTTGCCTGCGCGATGCTCGGCGCAGGCGGGGCGGCGAAGCAAAGCTGCGGGCGGGCGTCCTCGGCAAAAAAGCAGTGGATGTGGATGGCTCGGCGGGGGGGAGCGGTCATACAATCCCGCCGATAGAGACCTCGCCCATCGCCTCCGACTGCTCTATTACCGGCGTGAATTCCTGGGCGAATTCACTGCCAGTGTCGCCGAACAGGCCAGCCTGGGAAATGGGTGAGTTAAGAAAGCGAACTTTGTCAACGTCACGCACATCACCAGGTTTAGCCTGAGGTGGCATTCCTGGATCACGGATGTGATCATCGTCCTTCCCAGGGCACACACAGCAGACTTTTTTTTTTTTTGTAAGAGCATAGTCGGTTGCGGTGCGGAGCGCATGCTCAGTCCTGGGTCAGAACCATCCTCGCGCAGCCGGGCCAGTGCCTGCGCTTGGTAGCGCTGGTAGGTGGCCATAGCGTGCATGGTGAGGGGGAAGGCGCACGCAGCACACTGCGTGAGCCTACTGTGCCCATCCAGGAAGAAGGGGATGGGGAGGCTTAGGTCTCGCCTTCATCCTCCACATCACACCCCTCTAATCGGTCCGGCCGCGGGGCTGGGGGATAAACCATCTCCAGAGCCACGGCCGAAGCAGCCTGGGGAAGCACAGCCGCAAAGTCTGCTTCTGGATTCGACGCCGCGCTCAAAGTCCCGGAGGGAGCGAGCGGGTTCGAATCCTCGTCAGACCTTGACAGCCCAACCTCCAAGGATGGTGAGGATGGAAGCGCACGCAGATCGGGCAGAAAAAAGTGCCCTCAGGACAGCGTGAGTTTACTGTGCACTTCCGGGAAGAAGGGGACGGGAGGCTTTGAAGGTCTTGCCTCCTTATATCCTCCACATACACCCATCTAGTCGGTCCGGCCGCGGGGCTGGGGGATAAACCATCACCAGACCCACGGCCGAAGCAGCCCGAGAAAGCCATCACGTCTGCTTTTTAGATGCTAACGCCGCGCTCTCCACCCCGGAGGGAGGGAGCGAGCGGGCTCGCATCCTCATCAGACAATGACAGCCCATCCTCCGATGCAGCGATGGACATCTGACCCCCGGTGTCATCAGGTGTGAGAGCGACCATCCAAGGACGGAGCGCTTCTCTTCACCTGAAGTTTGGATGGAGCGCGTGGAGGAGCGAGAGGTCCGCGGCCCGGGGGCGGCGGATTTACTCTCACTGAAACCCTCAGATCTGCCCGAGTGCCAACCGCAGTGCGGGGGACAACTGGGGTGGGTGGCTCTTTTGCAAGAGCGAGCCGCGATCTTAACTGCGCAACAGACATGACATCAGTGATGGCATGCACTGCCCGCGAGCACCGCATTAACATGCTGGACCCCCAGACATGAAACGCTGTGCTCGTGCCCATCATCCGGGGATAGGAAACCACCGCATCCAGAAACGCACGGTCGGAGTGACGTCTTGAAAAAGACGCGCTGCACGACCGTGTTGCTCTTTTAGGAAAGCTTTTTTCCTATATACAAACCGCTCTTGGAGGACCGGACCCATAGGATGCCAGGCAAGGGAGAAATACCCAGCTCGACCATCTGCCACTGCGTATACGCGCTCTGGACCGGGAGAAGCTGGCTCTCGATCTCTCTCTGTAGACACAGGTTGGAGATACCCTCAAAGACTCTTTCAGAAGCTTCGTGAAAGGCTCTGAAAGCGAAAGGATGTCGAGCATGGCACTGGCTGCGTCTTTATAGCATGACTGATTGTCATTGACGCCAGCTGTGCACGCTGACGCTGCCAACTCATTGGCATTTCATTGGCCCGTTTTTATACTCTTTCAGATGATTGGATTCTGACGAAATCCCCATAGTGGAAGTTTCCACATAGCATTGGAGTTCCCTATCCGAAGGGGAACTATTAATATGTAGTTACGCTTTCCTATTAGAGTGGGCTTTTTATCCTGTTCCATCACTCATAATGTACTTAGATATTTTACATGTTCAGGCATGTTTACAATAGGCTTACATGACTAAAATGTTACAACAGAATCCAGCATGCAAAAGATCCAATGCAAAATTTTGAGGATCATGACGTATGTCATGAGTAAGTACATACAATATACAAGATACTTTATGTAGAAACGTTATTTTCCATTACAAACTGTATTATGAAATGAAAAAAAGGGGATAAAATAATAAATTAGTTACAGACCTTTTTATTTTGGAAAAAAAAATGAAACAATGATTATCTTTCATTTGACCTGTTTTGTTTGTTATTATGGGATACTACTACATACTACATTGAATAGACACGAAAATGAGATGACCAGATTTTTACCAGTTCATCTGATTCATAATTCATAGACGTCAGTTGTCACAAAATGCTGTAGATACCTGTATAACCATATGCTAAAAAAAAAAAAAAAAAAAAATTATTTAACACTAACTTAGCCATGCCTGTCAGCTTAGTTTGTATTTTCTTTAAATCTGCATTATTTTCATTTCTTTGCTCTTTGAGAAACCGAAATTGCACACTTATCCTTTGGCAGTGGTGTAAAGTAAAAATTACAAATACTCAAATGACTGTAATTGAGTTCTCAGAAATTATAATTTACTAAGTAGTTTTTAAATTTGTACTTTTACTTTCCCTTGAGTATATTTTTAGTGCAGTATTGGTACTTTTACTGCACTACTTTCCTTCAACCTGCAGTTACTACTTTATTTTTTCTTGTCTATTGGGGATTATAAAAATCAGTCCTGTGATTCCTGTCCAAACAAATTGTACATGGAAGATAAATCACATCATAATTAACTGCCTCAAGACATGGGTGATTTGTTATAACAGCAAACTGGAAACATTAAAAGTGTCCAAGAAGATGTCCAAAATGTTTACATGCATTGACTCCAAGACTGTTTCGACTGTGTGTCACTGAGAAGATGACAGATGTTTACTGTATGATGAACAAAATGGCCTTAAACACCCAGCAGGCACAAGACGTCAACATGACATCAGATTGATGTTGTACCGTAACGTCATGGATGTTGCATTTTTTTGAGACGTCAGAACTCAACATCAGGCCAACGTCAATGTCCATTACAACCTAAAACCAACCAAATATTAACGTCTAATGATGTTACAGTTTGACCTTGTGTGGGCATTACCACTATGATATCTATCAGGCATTGGATTTTGGTTGTCATACAGTACCTGATGAATAAATGTCAGTATTTGACATCAATATGACTTTGGTTTAAGATGTTGGCTTGACGTTGGATTTTGGTCACTTTCTAACAACCTTAAATTAACCAAATATCAACGTCATTTGACATCATTATTGGACACCAAATATTGTTGTCCTTAGACGCTGGCAAGACATTGCATTTTGGTCACCTGGCATCACAACCTAAATCTAACCTAATATTAACGTCTTATGACGTTGTGTGCCTGCTGGGCAATAACTAAATGCATTACAGAATGTTACGTTTACACACATCCACAAATTAGATGTAAATGTACCAGCTTTTTAATACTGACTACTCCTGAGTACTTTTGAAAGAACTACTTTAAGTAATATTTACAACAAATACTTTTACTCTACTTGCACTACATTTTTGGCAAGTAATGGTACTTTTACTTAAGTATGATTTTTCAGTACTCTTTCCACCACTGTCCTTTGGTATTAGCCATTAATCCATTTAATATTTGCTCAAATATCCATTTGTGATGTTCGCAGGGCAGCATCTTTTTCCACACCACTTTCTAGATTCCTTATTACATGCTCCCTTATGTTCTGGTTCTCTGAAGTTGTGTATGCATATGTCTGTGTCAAGTTGGGAAAGGCTCTATATGCGATATGCACTTTTAATGAGCCCTATTAAATCAAGTGGCAGTTCCCCACAAGACAAAAAAAGAGAGTTGCTTAGTATTTAATAGTTCCACCACAAGCTTACATAAGCCTTTTAATTCCGCCGCACTCTCGCACTCATTTTTCCGGGCAGCAACAGGAGAGAAGTTTCCCTCGTTTCACGGAGAGGCACGCAACAGCAATTAGAGGCTCTCTGGAGTCTTAATTAGTCGACCCAGAGACGCGGGCAATCGAGGACCACGCTCACGTTGGTCAACAGCCAAACAAAAATAGATAAAGAAAAGAGTAGCAGCTCCAATTAATGGGCAACTTCAACTGATCTATGTGAGAATGTGTGAAGGGCTTCACACGCAAACCTGATGGGTGATATCAGCGCAATGACAACATGACAGACAGCGACTGCAATCATTGTGGCTGCTATGGTTACAAAGATTGTGGCTGATTGTTATGGTGATGACAATTGTTTCATAGATTGTTGTGCTAATGACAGTTTGTCGTCATGGAAACAGAAATGTTAATGACTGATTGTGATATGCTGGTAAGGATTTGGCATAATCTGCTTAGTATTATCTTTGTTGGGTTTAACGTTTCTTCCTTAATAATTAGCATGGTTCAGTTAGCCCTGTGTTGCTGTAACTACACTAATATTCGGGTTGCGTTGTTTGGACACAAGGGTTTGTTGCTTTGTCATTTACAACAGGATAATCAATAACATTAAAACCTTGACATGATTGGCAAAACATTTATTTATTTAAATATATTGAATTTGTATGTAGTAATTTGCTCATGTACTGCTTCACATTCTATGGTGTAGAAGTGTCTGATTTTGGATGCAGATTGAATTTTTGTCAGGAATTGTGTGACAATCGGATGCAATATGTCACAAAATTATCTATAACTTTTCAAATGACTAAGCATCTTTTTATGTAATCTTCAAAAGACAGATCAGTCCCAACCAAATGGTTAATAGTAAATAGTGAAGATGTTTTTCCACAAAGCCTCTTTCTTTCAGTGTAGTGATAGACAATAATTGTAGTATTTTACATGTTTTAAGTATGGTGTTTGATAAAAAGTGGACAAATGGGACTACAGCAGTTGTCTGGAACAATAATAATTTTTTCCAAACATTTTTTTAAAAGGGCACCTATAATCAAAATCATCTTTTGAAAGCTGTTTGGACAGAATTCTGTGTAGGTATAACATGTTCAGCATCATATTGGGGGGATATTAAGACAATAAGTTTCTTTTTTTAATTTCCTGACATAAAATAAGATCCAAATCCCTCCCATTTTGTGGCCCACCGGAACGTGACATAGCTGCATAGTGCAGTTTCCCCGCCCACCGAATTGATTGACAGTCGCGTATTAACATGTCTCCGTAGTAACACATATAATCATATCAACAAGACACAAGTGCGCAAAGTGACTGGGATTAAAAGATCTGTTCAGCTCGCTGAGATTTGTGGATGTTAAATCAGGTTTACTTTTTACATTAAAGGTGCAGTAAGTGATTGTCTTCAGAAGCATTTTTGTTGTGCTGGTTGAAAGTCTCTTCACAGTCCAATAGTTCTGATTAAAGTAAATGATCTAAATGTATTTATATGTATTTTAATATTTTGGGTAAGGCATAAAACTAAAAAAAAATTATACAAAAATACTGTCGGGCCGACAACTCCCATAATCCCGATAAGTAGCTCAAACTGTCTGTCAACAAATATAGATTTGGACTTCTGCTGCACATCTCTGTTCACGCATATACGCCATTAGCACGTGCATGCCTGCATGAGCGCCACACGTTCACGTACAGACGAGACAGTCATGGTCGTGGTAATATTAAATGCTGAATTGAAACTTTTAAAATCCTGAATCAATATTGGAGTTAGTTTTGCACACCGGAGAAAGGATGACACCATGGCTGAAGTATTTCTGTTAGACAATTAATGTTCTGTTTTCAAACTATTTTAGTCACGCATAGCTGTTGTAGATGTTGTTAATTTGAATGGGTTACATGCACAGAAGTGTTGTTCAGCCACTGAAATCTCCCGGTGAAAGATTAATGTGACTACTTTCAGTTTCATAAGGTACCTTTTACAGCATCGATAATTTAGATTTTTATTTAGTTTTTTATAATAATTTTTTAGGGGTTTTTCAGCTTTATTATGATAGGACAGTGGAGATTTGTGGCAGATCACCTACTGCACCTTTAACATAACGAATATCCATACAGAAGTGGATATTAACATGTATCCTGTCACATTTGCTGTGCAAAAACAATGCAAAGTTAAATACGTGCGCTGTGTGTGTATCTGTGTGTGCGCAAACGTTGTAATGACAATGTTTGTGACTCATCGTTGCAACTCCACAACAAATACATCAAATAATCATTGGGAAAGTTCTTTCTGTAGTATTTCTCACAAAGGTTATATGAGATCTGTTTCCTTCATGTCTGTCACTGTGCTGTTTATCTGACGCAGCCGAGGTAGACACTGAGGCACACTTTGTGGGTGGAATGGTGGGCAGGAAGAACTAGCTTTAAAGGCACAGCCGCACAGGCAACAAAAACAGCTACATTGTGTTTAGAACAGAAAATCTCAAAATTCTTAAAGGTATTACAAATAGCCTGATGGGTAAAATTTTACAGACACATTCTGGAGACACAAAAGACTTATCTTAAATCTTAAAAAAGGGGTAAAATAGGTGCCCTTTAGCAAAAACATTTCCAACTTGTGACACTTAAGGTATGGTGTAGCCTAAGTAAAGTACATACACATATAAATTTTGCTTCAATCAATCAACCAATCAGTCAGTCAGTCAGTCAGTCAGACAGACAGTCTATTAGTTCATCAATCCACCTCAAATCCATCCATCCATCCGAACTCTTGGATGTAGTAATGTACAGTACAGTATAGTAGGATGTAGTAAAGTAAAGTCTCAAACTAAACTCATCATATCTGCTTGATTTCAGTTTAACTCCTGAAATGAATCCAGTAACAGTTTTTTTCTATAGATTTGGTGCATTTCTCAAATCACCATCAATGTTCAAAGTAAGTATGTGCATTTGTCAAAACAATTTATACAAAGAGCACCATACAATGGAGAAGCAAAAGCCCATAATTCACTTAAAAAGATGATCTATCTAGAGTATTTATGTCCATGAACTGTCATCAAAACGAAGTCATTTATTTTGTTGTTCACAAACAAGATTGGGGAACTGACAGTTTTAACCCAAAAATGACCCTAAGTCAAAGATTCAATGAAAAATGCTTACTGTAGATAGTTTGTAATTTCATCAGCAGAAGCCAGCTTCAACACTCTCTCAGAGTTTATAGGCAGCCCTGCTTAAATCGTCAACAATTTTACTGGAACATACATACAACTTACTGCATCATGCATATAGGTGTTTTATAGTTGTACAGGTGTATAGGTGTTGAATAGTTGTGTGCGTATAGTTCAGAGCAATATCTCAAATGATTACTTAAGCAGACAAAGATCAGACATAACAGGAGGATATTTCTGTGGTCAGGAGGATCACAGGTGAAATTCAGCATGTCTTCATGTCTCCAACGATGAAAAGCACAGACACATACACAATGAATGCTTATCTACTTCAAGGATGTCTTGCTCTCTTGCAGGCATCTTATCAAAATGGTACAATAAACAGCTTTCCACTGGCAGCTAACTAAGTATAGAAATTGATATAATCAACTCTTCCATACAATAGAATCAGAAAATAATTTATTCTTTAACTCACAGCAAAATTCACATCTAGTGACAACTGTTCAAGTTGCGTCTCTGTGACCTTTTACAGAAAAAGCAATGGAACACATATTATTCTAGTTTTACTCTAAAGAGAAATGACACTTAAGTCATCATATTATCTGGGTTTTAAACATTCAACTTTATTCATAATCCTAACAGTGCACTCTGTTAGTATGATCTGATTAGGCTGAACTTTCTGTTGTATGCAACACCATATGAAAGATTGTAGTACAGTCTGTCTACACCTCACATTCCATTTGGTCAGGCCACTGATTCCCATGTGCATCACAACCTCTGCCATTGTGAAGCCATGACAGACAACATGGTCTACTAAAGTGGCCCTTATTTTGTGCTCTTATGTCCTTGGCCTCTTCTGCTTCTAGCTCTGTTTTGTCTCTTTACTTTTCCACCACACGTCCTTACTCTTCTTCATTTTCCTCTCTGCTGTTGACCCTGATTATTTTCTGGATGCTCATCCATTGTCAGAATATGTAACTCTTGTGTTGTCCTCTGTCTCTATTAAGCTTTAAAATTGAAGGTTACAAATAGTCAAATAGAAATGTGAAAAAAAATGCTTGAAAGTTCATGATAACTGAATTAGGCATTTTTTATTCAATGCTTTATATCAGGGATGCTCAACCCTGTTTCTGGAGATTTACCTTCTTACAGAGTTGAGCTCCAACCCTGATCAAACACACATGAACCAATTAATTAGGACCTGAACAGCACTTCATAATTATTGTCAGGTGTACTTGATTTGGTTTGCAACTGAAATCTTTAGGAAAGCAGATCTCCAGGAACAGGGTTGAGCACCTAACTAATGACTAGATCAGGGGTCAGCAATCCTGTTCATGGCGAGTTACCTTCCTGCAGAATTCAGCTCCAACCCTGATCAAACACACCTGAACCCATTCATTAGGACCTGAAGCAGCACTTGATAATTACAGTCAGATGTGAGGCTTGATATGGGTTGCAATTGAAATATACAGGAAGGTAGTTCTCCAGGAACAGGGCTGTGACCTCTGGAGTAAATGTTTTGAGCAAAACTATTTCACAGAGAACTATAAATAATATCATTTGAGCAATATGACATTAGCTAATGATAATGTAGGAAACTCCAAACAAATGTACACAATCATTTGCATTAATATTCAAAAGCATTACCATTTGTTTAAAAGAACAAGAAATGTAATTTAAATCTGAATTTGAAGTAAAACAGTAAAATGTGTTTCTTAAATCCCCTAGCAGGCAGAGGACATCAGATTGACGTTGTACCCCAATGTCGTGGGATGTTGCATTTTGATTGGAAATGAAAATTGTGTTGACGTCAGAACCTAATGTCAGGCCGATATCAATATCTAACGTCAGACAGACGTTGCATTTTGGTTACTTTCCAACACAACCTAAAAACAACAAAATATCAACGTCTAATGATGTTGCAGCTTGATGATGTGTGAACGTTACCAATATGACGTCTATTAGACATTGGATTCTGGTTGCCATTCATGTTGAATAAAGGTTAGTATTTGACGTCAGTATGATGTTGGTTTAAGATGCTGGCTGAACGTTGGATTTGGGTCACTTTCCATTTATTTATTCATTCATTCATTTATTCACAAACAATTTTGTAAATAAAAAATACAGAGAGTCTCAAAAACCCTTTGTGTGAGGAAATCTTTTCTGTATTTCTTTGCAGCATTCGGGAGACTAACATTAACACCTAAAAGTCAAAGCAAATCTAAATTCATTCATTCATTCACATTTTATTTTCTGCTTAGTCTCTTTATTAATCTGGGGTTGCCACAGCAGAATGAACCGCTAACTTATTCAGCATATTTTTTCTAATATGCAACCCATATTACAGATGCAACCCATCACTGGGAAACACCCATACACTCTCATTCACCCACATACACTACGGACAATTTAGCTTACCCAATTCACCTTTGCCTCATGTCTTTGGACTGTGGGGGAAACCGAAGCACCCGGAGAAAACCCCCACGAGCACTGGGAGAACAAGCAAACTCCACACAGAAATGTCAACTGACCCAGCAGAGGCTCGAACCAGCAACCTTCTTGCTGAGAGGTGATCATGATACCCACTTCGCCACCATGACACCCAGTCACTTTCCAACATAGCCTAAAATCAACAAAATATCAACGTCATTTCATGTCGTTATTGGATGTCAAAACACCTTGTCCTTAAGAATGATGGTGACCTAAACCTAACCTAATATTAATTCCTTATAACGCTGTGTATCTGCTGGGCCATTACTGGGGCTTTCACACTTGGTAGCTATGTCTTACAGTTGGAACTAACCACCAGGCTATAGGTTTCCAGAAAACATTTTTCCAAATTAAATTATTTCTCCAAAATCTTTCCCTGTGTTGGGGAACTGACAGTTTCAACCCAAAAATGACCTGTGTCAAATAAAGAAGACCCGGAGTCAGAGATTCAATCAATCAAAAAGATTACCGAAGATAGTTTGCAGTTTCATCAGCAGAAGTCAGCTCAAAGTAAAACTCACAGAGGGTTCTTAGGCTGCTCTCCTTGCAATCTCAAATCACCAACATATAAACTCTTATACAACAACATAATTTATATGCAGTGTGTGTATGTATATATATATTAACCAGTCAGGTTAAAACATCTATATGTATGACACAGTGATGTACACACACACATATATATATATATATATATATATATATATATATATATATATATATATATATATATATATATATATATATATGTGTGTGTGTGTGTATATGTGTGTGTGTACATCACTGTATATAAGCTTAATATTATATTTATAAGTAGTAATTTAATAGTAATACACTTAAAATGCTTAATATGGTAGGGTTGTATGCTAAACTAGCAGTATTCCACTGTACTGCAAAAACAGGGATAGCCATTTGATTTCTGAATGAGCCAAATAGGCTCAACACACATGTTTACCATAGTAAAAACACTTTCTATATTCAAGTAATTTTTTTTGTTTCCATGTATTAAATAAATAATACAGCCACTTTTCTAATTAAACGGCAAATTTAAATATATATTTTTAAACCTACAGGCTAATTCACATATTTCATGATCTTAATCACAATAATAAATAAGATTGTTTTTTAATACAAGACAACACATGATGCTTCTATCTCTGTCAGTGACTCTGACAGTTAAAATGAGTACATTCACTAAGTGGTTCTGTCACTGTTTTTAATCCTTTAAGTGCAAGACTGTATGCTATAGTTTATGCCACATGCACTGTAATGTGTTTTATATTGGTAGTTAATGTTGAAATTAAAATAGCGAAATGTTTGATGAGAGCTACTTTTTCGAGGAAACAGCTGTGATTTTGAGGTGAGCACCAATGAAACAGTAGATGGGAAACCCGATTGCTCCTCCGTGACATTGGGGTACAAGATATCTATAGCAAAGAACTGCAAATAAGCAGACATTATAACAATCTATCGATAAACACAGACCTTGTTCTCTTGCTCTGCACAGCTGTGGTTTTGGTGATCAAATGAAAAACAAGATGGGGAGGAGCCAAATTGTACCGCTGTTTTCATATCAAATATAAAGGGGACTGAGACCATAATTTAGTGTACAGTTTATGAGCTAAGCGCAAAAGTTTTAGGGGGGCTGAGAAAAAATATAGGGGGGCTACAGCCCCACTAAAATAGGCCTAGCAATGCCCATAGACAATCTCCACATTTGTACATTCAACATTATCTCCAATGATTACTTCGGCAACAAGCAAACAGAAATTAGACATAACAGGAGGACATTCCTGTGGTCAGGATGACTAGAGGTGAAAATCAGCTTGGTGAAAATCCAGTCTTCTAGTCTCTTACGATGAAGAACACATATACACAATTAATGCTTATCAACTTCAAGAATGTCTTGCTCTTTAGCAGGCATCTTTTCAGAATGGTACAATAAACATCTTTCCACTGGCAGCGTACTAATGCATAGAATCCTAATATATATATATATATATATATATATATATATATATATATATATATATATATATATATATATATATATATATATATATATATATATATATTTAGCACAGTAAAATTCACATCTGTTCTAGTAGCATCAAACATCCAGTTCCACATGAGAAGTCCTGAGCAAACAAATAACTTGGCATACAGAAAAAGTAATGGCACATATATCATTTCAGTTTTACTCTAAAGAGGGATGACACTATGGCCATCATATAATCTAGGCACTTAAACACAAATTCAACATTATTATTAATCATATCACAGTAGGATATTTGGCAATCTGAATACCCACTTTTTCACCTGGATCATTCACACCACCAGCAGGAAATCTGAAGTGACATTACTTATCCAACAGAGACATCAAACATGGCATACAACAAAATCAACACAGAAGGATTGAAGACGCTGTGATCAACGCAGTTTTTTTCATTGTTAATGTGTGATAAACATATTAGTTATACAACTGAGAAAGCAAAATGACCAAATTACTTATGACAACTTGCAGTGTTACATATCATCAAAGCCGGGCAACACTGTAGACAAAGAAAACTTGGTCATGCTGCTACATCAGCCTTTCTGAACGAAAACTTTAAATAACTGTACCAGTGTTTTGTTTGGAATGCATTTGTCCAGTTCATGTACACTTACATCACTTAAGTTCATATTGTGCAAGATTAGATTCTGCTGTGAAGTAGAAGCTTATTTAGTTCCCCAAAATGGCGCTCCTACTGTAGAACTATAATGGTTCCTGATTTCCTCCAGTGCGAAAACATCAAAAAGTGGTTATCTCCACCAGGGGTGAGATGATTCACAAAATTGTCAGCTTGGTTTGTATTATGGTTTTGTGGTCATCAATGTGATTCGGTTTACATTGTAAAAGAAAAATAATCCATATTGTAACACATAAAACGTCTGTTAAGAATTGTCATCAGCCAGAGCAGCATTTTTCAACTGGGTGTCAATACTGTTTTCAGTGGCTTACAGAGTGCTTTTGTGATTTAATTTTGAAAGAAAGATGTGTGTAAAAGCCGTTATACTTCTGTCAGATGAGGTTCAGGTGCGAGAGAAAAATGGTCTCCTAATTTAGGGCTCTATTTTGATGATCCATGCTCAAAGTGCAAAGTGCAGGGCGCAATAGCAATAAGGGCATGTCAGAATCCACTTTTGCTATTTTAAGGACGGAAAAATCCGCTTTGCGCCGTGGCACATGGTATAAAAAGGTTGAGCTTATTTTCTTAATGAATTATAGTTGTGTTTTGAGAATAAACGAATCAGACTCTCATCTCCCATTCCCTTTAAGAGTCAGTTGCGTCGCGCCATAGCGCATTTGCTATTTACATGACGGACTTTGTAAGTGGAAAAACTGAGCATTTCACTAGCAAGAAAACAGTTAAACAGAGCATCTACAGCGTGAGAATGAGAGACGAGCCTCCTCATTATTTAATTTCACTTTCACTCTCGTGGATAGGGAAACATCTTGTATGCACAGACATCCATTAGCCTATAAATAACTACTTTAGTTTGTTAAGCGCAAAGATTTGTTTCAAAACTATTTCTAAACTCAGTTCTAATTTCCAGCAAACGAATAAATGAACAATAATAACGAAGTGTGTTAAAAAACTGAGTTATATTCTAATACACATGCTATGTCCCATATGGTCTAATACTGCTAATAATAATAACATTATACAAAAGCAAATTGTTATGAATAAACTGAAAAAGCCCTCCGAGATGAAGAAGGCATGCAAGTATGGTTTTTATATTTATGTAGGCCAGAAAATAATGTTTTGTAATATTTTAATCCTTTATATTTATATCTTATACATATCCTTAATATTTTAATTCTTTTTCATATGTAAAGATATTTGCGTATTGCTCTAAATCTTGTGTGTATAAAGCAGTGTGTAAGCGAGGTGCACAACTAACACATTCTGCGCTGGACTTTAGACTGGCTTTGTTCTGGTCTATTGAACAGTCTATTTTAGTTTCTCAAAATAGCAATGCGCCTCAACACGCCTCCTTTTTTAGACCAGAACGCCTATGGGCACACAATTGAGCGCAAATGCATTTGCTATTTAAACAGCGTGGCGCAAAACGTCAAAACGACTCTTGCGCCAAGCTCAAACTAGCAAACAACAATTGCGTCGCGCCTTGCGCCGCATTGCACCGGGTGTATGATAGGGCCCTTAATGTCTGCCATCAGGTCAGATGCTGAAATATAGCGTCAGTGTTCCCGACCTGTCAGCTGTTATACTGTACTCTGCGGCTCTTCACTGCAAACACACACACACAAACAATACCTCACTGCATTATAAAAAGCAAACCATATTACTGGCAGGAAACTAGGACACACGTAAGCCATGCAATTTCCAAAAATCACCAATAAAAGTACGTTACTGATACTATGCTGGTTGATTTGCTTGTAGCTTGTAGTATTTACCATGGTTTGTGTTTTTCTGTCATTTCAAAATGCCACTTTACTTTACTTTGTGACACTTATTAAATCAATGTGTTAGTGTGACAGTACAGGCTACGTGTGTGGTGAATTACATTTGTTTTGGTTGCTTATATATTTGAAAGGAAGAGAAAATGATAACTTTAGCGATGACGAGGCTTCATTTAAACGGCACAAGATGCCGTCTGACAACGAGGGAAAAATGCCTCGCAGCACTTGTTTTCATCCAATTAGATTTCATTTTTTAAATAATCAGTCCAGAAGGTGGTTCTGATTGACAGCAGTATTAGTTCAAATACGGTAAAAGCAAGTAAAATAGATTAAAACTATCGTTTCAAAGCTCTCCGAATGTGACTCTTTATATGCATCAGCTGCCGACCCGAAGTTAATAGCATCCTCCTTGCACATACATGGAAAGCTTAATGAGTAATTTTGCGTTCTAGGAAAAAGGTGTATAGTTTTTTAAAGAGTAATTCTTAAGAACATGTATTGTAATTTAGTCTTCTGTTGTTGATCAATAATGAGACAGTGAATATATTTTGGCTGCTCTCGTTTAAAAAATTCTTTTACATATGTGTCATTTCACTTTAATCTTAGCCGACTGTTCAGGGGTGCGTTTCTCAAACAACGACGTAACTCGCGGCTGAACTATTATCGTACGATGCATTGTTTGGGAAATGAACAATGTAGTGTAGAGTGTTTGCCAAAACCTGTAGTGTCTCTTGTCGCAGATCCATCATTTAAACCATATTAGTTATAACGTAAAATGCCCATAATGATGCTATGAACGGGGTGGTAAGAACTTTTTTAGAGAAGAACCCCATAATTTATTTGTGCAAATTGTATTGTTTTACATGCACATATATATATAAAAAAAATCCATTATTAGTTTTGGTAAAAACATGCACTCGTTTTCCAATTGAAATATATAAATAGCAAAATATATAAATGACACATATAGGGCCTGTGTTTCCTTTACAAATATTAAGAACATTACATATTCTATTCTAAAACACAAAATCACTTACAAAAGCTAACAGTTATTCTAGTATCATAAATAAATAGATAAATAAATAAATAAATAAATAAATAAATAAATAAATAAACAATGAGGCTATTTATTAGGAAATAAAATTGTATATTTATTATTTATTAGGAAATGAAACAATCCTACTTTAATAATAATAATAATATTAATGATGATGATTATTATTATTAAGTAAGATATTGTTTGTATTGTATTGATTGTAAGATACTTAATAAATAACCTACTATAAATGTTTTTTATTTTCACAAGCTTTGGAGACGTAACGTAAATTTTGCTTTTAATTAATAGGTCAGCTATAGCTTTCGTCATGAGCCACAGCTATGTTCAAACTGACATCAATGTTTTCAAAGTACACTACGAAGGCAACACAATTGTAACATGAAGATCACTAAAGCTGAACTGTAAAAATACTTTGAAAGCAAACTACACCTAAGAGTGATGACTTTAATGCTTTTTTATATATAATTCCAAGTTCAAATGCTAGAATGTTCTAAATGAATAGGGTATAGATAACTGGGAATAGAACACAGCCAGCAACTATGTTTCTAACTACATCTCCAGAGGTGTAGTTGGAAGCATACAAGTTTGCGACGCAGGTTGCGAATGTTCATTGGAACGATGGATTTGGGAAACGCCAAATCAACGAACTATGTTTGTAACGACGGAACTTGCGACCTTAGTTGGCTAACGATGGTTCTCAGAAATGCACCCCAGTATGGGTATTCTGATGTTGTGTTACCTGCGTTCCGCTTATATATTGCAGCACAAGAACATGTTGATTAAAAACAAAAATCATTCATGGGAGAAAAACATTCTCAAGCATGAGTATTGAGTTTCTGTCACATCTTGCACTGGAATTCTTTAAACTGATATAACCTGAAGCTTGCAAGTTAACAGCATTAACTGTGAAAGAGACACTGTAAACTAAAAAGCCAAAGTTAAACTGTCATGCGACAGAATAGAATGTGGTGGAACATAACCATAGCATAACTTCAAGCAGTTGTAATGCGCCTGCGCTGAGAGAGTGCCCAGGAAGACGCAGAAAAAGAGAAAGAGAAAGAGAGGGACGTCAACTGGCAGCAGGCATATAGTGTGGATCACATATTCCAGTCAGATAACAAAACACACTCGCTTGTTTGTCAAATTATTTTTAAAAAAATGCACAAACCATTAAGTAAATTATCATTTTTAAACATAATTTTAACTATTAATAATGTCTGATTAATTATTATCAGTTAATGCATTAACTAAATCTTAAAACAACACGCAATGCATTTGTTACAGTATTTCTTAATCTTTGTTAACAAAAACACAAGTGTTCATTGTTTGTTTCCTTAGTTTCATACCCTTAATTCAGGTTATCAAATGGAGCATTACTGTTACAGTTTCCCCATCGGATATAAAAAAAATCCCTCCCTGCCCCATTGTAGATTGTGATTTTCACAGGTGCTTTCCAGATTTGTCAAATCCGACTGTCAGTGAACCACTAACAGTGTACAGGTGTGCTGTCTTAGGTTGAGATACATACCTACCAGCAGGAATGTCAGGCACATGTACTGCACATGTACA
Organism: Danio aesculapii; assembly: GCF_903798145.1. NCBI lineage: Eukaryota > Metazoa > Chordata > Actinopteri > Cypriniformes > Danionidae > Danio > Danio aesculapii. The sequence goes on from NC_079453.1 coordinate 15,096,684, forward strand.
CACACAGTACATACATGCGAGCTGAAAAAAAATGGGTCACAGTAACAACTAGTACTGTCAGTTACATCTGCTTAAGAGACAAGCTATGCTTTGACCTCTTATTACATTAAAAAATATAAAAATTACCATTCTTTTCTTTTATAGGAATGCATTTTGTTCAAGTATTTATTGTGCACGTGTGTCTGTGCTTTGCCCTTGATTTCCTAGACCTTGGCGGACACAAGTAATAGGTGTGTGAGTGTGTGTGTGTGTGTCTTAGTTTTGTATTGCGTGAGAATGTGTGTGTGTAAACTGGCCACCGTTCTCGGCTCTAAGTGACAGCACCCTCCCTTGTTGGTGCATCTCTGTCTCAAAGACTAATGGCATGAGGAGAATCAATTACCACCCCACGCTGGTGCGATGGCAGTTGGGGGGAAGTGAGGAGAGGTGGGGGTCTGTGACGGTTGTAACATACTACACACTGTCCTCATCGCCCGCACACACACCACTGCATTTCATTTCAGACATTCTGGCCTAGAAGTCGCACCTCAGTGGAAGTTTGGCAATTAAGAGCCAAAGAAATGTCTGGCAGTTCCACCCAGGTGTATTTGATGTGGTATTTCTGGAGCATTTGCCCTTGAGAGGATAAGACTGTACACTTACAAATACACTAACACACACCAGAAATGCAAACACTGTTTCTCCTCGTTCCAATGTAGTGCTGTCATCAAGCCTGTGGGAAGCCTTCACCTCAAAACATATTCCGTACCAACCAGAGATACAGAAGACACACCTGTTTGTGCACCACAAATACATTGTCTGGTGAAATTTCCTTTATTTTATGATAAAAATCTAGAAAATATGCAAATAGTTTGATTTAGAGATCCATTCATAAAGCATTCCACAATACAAAGCTTTCTAAAACTGTACAAACCCTAAGGTGTGTGGACGTTTGGACTGTAAGAATGTTTTTACACAGTTCCTAGAACCATTGGCAGAAACTGTTTATCAGTGCACCAAAGGAACTGGGAACAATTTTAGCTGCCTTTTAAGAAAACTAAATTAGTTCCTACTTCAATAAAAAAAGTACAATAGGAACTAAAGTGATGTAGTTGGCAGGTAATTTACAGTATTTCTTTATTTCTCTAGTTTTAATTAGGGATAAGAGATATCCAGAAATCTAAAATCTATACTCAACTTAAAGTACAAGTAACAATTTTATAAGTAAAAAGTATCCCATGAAACAAAATACTAATAGTTACTACTAAATAGTTACCAATTACTTATACATATACTGTATACAGATGTATTAAATTATTCACCCCCCTGTGAATTTCTTTTTCAAATATGTCACAACTGATATTTAACAGAGCAAATAATTTTACACAGTACTTCCTATATTTTTTCTCCTGGTGAAAGTCTTACTTATTTTTTATCAGCTAAAATAAAAGTAGTTTTTAATGTTTAATGTCATTTTAAGGTCAATATTATTAGCCCTCTTAAGCAATGTTTATATATATATATATTGATTGTCTACAGAACAAACCATCGTTAATGATTTGCATAATTACCGTAACTTGCTGAATTAATGTGGTTAAGCCTTAAAATGCTTTAAGCTGAATAGTATCTTAAAAACTATCTGGTAAAATACTATGGTCTGTCATCATGGCAAAGATATGCGTTGTGTTGATAAAATCCTTATAAGTACTATATATATGCAACCCATCACTGGGAAACACCCATACACTTCCATTCACACACATATCGACAATTTAGCCTACCTGATCTAAGTCAATCTTTTCCCGCATGGCACCTCTTCCTGGCACAATCAGCCTCATCTCCTGTCTAAAGCATGTAGGTTATTTGCATCCCCTTGGGGCCAGAGCCTACACTGCTGTGGTCCAAGCTGCTTCTGCCCTGCATACGATGACCACATATCAGTACTACCAAGTGCAGGCGTTGGCTCAGCTGCACGAGGGTGGCTCCTACCGAGGCTTGATGCATGAGCTCTGCACCGCAACCTACTATGCTCTGCGTACCACCAAGCCAGCTAGTGGTCCAGGAACACCACCTCTGGCTAAACCTGCCAGATATGTATGATGTTGGCAAAGGTCGCTTTCTTAACGCACCCATATCCCAGGCTGGCCTGTTCGGCGACACAGTTCGTGAATTCACCCAGGAATTCACTGTGGTGAAAGAGCAGTCAAGTGCGACTCGTAAGACTGCTTCTCCTGTCGAACCATCTGCCTTGGCTACTCCTCGCCGAGGGCACCCACCTGCGGCTTCAAGACTTGCTCTGCCGTCCCCTGCCTGCTTCACTGGCTAAGCAGCAGCGTCGATCACCCCACATGGCATTCAGCGCCCCCACCCCAGGGCGCCATTAATCTGGTAAACGGATTGCAAAGTGACCCTGAAATGGGCCATCCGGAGAAGAGAGGACTTGCTCTTTCCTCGTGGAGGGCAGAGGACAGCATCAAATGTTTTTTTTTTCAACATCAGGTGGCTGGCCTTGAGGCTAATTCAGTCTGGGATGCTATGCCTTTCGGCCTGCAGGATCGGTGCACCTCGCCACAGGCTCTGAGTGTGTTAGAGGACAGGCTATTTTCTCTCACACTCTCAACTCCCCCTCAGGACCCTGGGAGAAAAGGTGAGAGTGAATTATTTGCTCCTGCTCGTCTTTGGGACCCCACGGCTCTGGGGGTGAGCTCTCCCATTCTGTGCTGCCCAGCCCGTCGCAATGGCTCATTCACATAATCAGACTCGGCTACACATTTCAGCTCACCAAAAGACCTCCCAAGTTCATGGGCATGTATTTCACCTGGGTCAGCCCTGTGTCCGCTCCCGTCTTGCATAAAGAGATTGCTGTCCTCTTGGTGAAGGATGCAATCAAGCCAGTCCCTCCAGCCAAGATGAGAAGTGGGCTTTACAGCCCGTACTTCATCGTACACAAAAAGAACGGTTAGAGCACGCCGAGCTGATGTTGGCCTGTCTGAAGAGTTCGACAGGAGAACTGTGGTGCCACTGAAATTATTTCAGAGGCTCCTGGGGCATATGGCATTTGCAGCCGCTGTCACGATGCTCGGATTGCTCCATATGAGACTGCTTCAGCATTGGCCATGCACCTGGTGGCTGTCACTCCGCTGTCCTTGGATAAACCCTGGTGAGCCTCTAGAACCAGTGTACAGGAATGCCGTCATTTTGACGGATACTTCCAGTATGGGCTGGGGGCCCATGTGTTCTGGCATGCAGCTGCAGGTCTGAGGAAAAGAACCCGCTTGCATTGGCATATCAATTGCCTGGAGCTGTTGGCAGTGCATCTCACTCTGCAACATTTTTACCAGTGCTAGAGGGGTAACATGTGCTGGTCAGGATGGACAGCATGGCGACAGTGGCGCATATCAACCACATTGGGGGTATTCGCCCTCGCTGCGTGTCTCAGCTTACTCACCGTCTGCTTCTCCGAAGTCAAATGTGGCTGAAATTTCTGCATGCCATTCACATCCCCTATGAGCTCAACCATGCAGCCGATGCGCTCTCACGGCAGCTTCCATGCCCGAGAGAATGGAAGCTCCACCCTGAGTCTGTCCAGCTGATATGGGTGCACTTCAGAGAAACCCAGGTCGACCTGTTTGCTTTTTTCAAGAGCACCTATTGCTGGTGGTATTCTTCCCTGACCGAGGCCCTCCTTGGCACGGATGTGCCCCTCTGGCCCAAGCGAACCTGGATTTCAGAACTCTGTCTCCTCGCAATGGCCCCTCTCTGGCAGACCTCTTTGAGGAAAGACCTACTTTCTCAGGGACAAGGCACCATCTGGCACCCACGCCCAGATCTCTGAAACCTCCACATGTGGTCCATAGACAGAGTGTGGAAGACTTAGGTGACCTACCGGCTGTGGTGTTAACACAATCACTCAGCCTATGCACACAAAGGGCTATCACAACAACACATACAAACACTGGGAAGGTGGTCTTCCAACGCCTTTGAACCCTACATTCGACTTAGCCACAGCCATCTCAAGGAAGCCCAGAGGACCCTCACCATCAGAAACCTTAATCCCAGCAGCCAAGGGCACGGGCCCAACCCAGGGAGAGGACATGACATAGCCATGCCGGCTTCCCGATGCGGAGGAGCTACCCAGCCACTCAAGGGCCCGGGCACGACCCAGCCACTTAACCTTCTTTATTCCTTCCAGCTCTGAGTTACTCTCAGCTTTCTCTCCCTATTCACTCACCTAACTCCCACAGGAGTTCTTCCCACCCAGAGCTTCCCTGTCACCCCCGTCCCCTCCGGCCGCTGCCACAGGAGTCTTCACTGCCCCCTCATCTTTCCCTGATTCCTTTAGGACCCTGCCCCTGCCATGGCTCTGACTCCCGCAGGAGTGTTACCCCGAGTTTCGATTCCCACAGGAATCATCTAATCGCCCCTCCCCCGGCCCTAGCTTTGTATATTATATGTCATTTCTAATAATGATATATAATGTAGCATTATTGATTTTTCTCTCTTTGATATATTTAAATAATTTTATATATATGTGCACCAAAGTATATAAATATAGATTCATATATAGTGCTGCCACCCTCAAGCTCTGTTCCCGCAGGAACACCTCCAGAGCACCAATTCTGCCCGTCACCTACAGCAGGAGTCTTCACCTACCCCTCATCTTCCACGACTCCTACCGGAGTTGGCCAATATAGCTCAACCAACCCTGAGCTGTGACAAGAGCATGAGTCATGTCACCGCCCCTCCCCGGCCTTAGCTTAAATTTATTTTCTTATACATTTATTTTCCATTTTTATTTTATTTATTCAAAATTATATATATATACCCATGCATATAAATATATATTTATATATAGTGCCGTCACCCTCAAGCTCTAACTCCCGCAGGAGTTGGTCCCGAGCACGTGATCCTCGCAGGGGTCATCGCTCAACTGCCACTCACCCTTCAGCTGGGGCCTTCACCTGCCCTTCCTCTTTCCCGACTCCAGCTGGAGATGGCACATACAGCTCTGTCTCCCACAGGAGTGCCCACGAGCTTCGACTCCCACAGAAGTCCGCAAAATCGCCTTCCCCTAGGCCCTAGATTACCCCATTTTATATATATATATATATATATATATATATATATATATATATATATATATATAGTGCTGCCACTTCCCAGCTCTATCTCCGCAAGGAGTGTTCCTCGAGCAATTTACTACCTTGGAGTCCATGCAAGCCCCCCACCCACATTCCGGCCCCCTTCTCCCCCCTATTCAGCCGGAGTCCTCACTTCCCTTCCCCTTTTTAATGACTCCAGCAAGATCCCTGTCCACCCCATGGCTCTGACTCCCGCAGGGGTCTCCCCGAGTCTCTACTCCCGCAGGAGTATTCATTGCCCACGCCAACCCTGCTCGGGCTCCAGCAGGAGCCTGTATTACCCTTTGCTCCCACAGGAGCCCCCTTTACCTTCCCTTTCTCAAAAACCACTATATCCTTATGCACTATGCCACTTATATAGCATTTCAAGCCTTTCGTCGAATACACGGCTGCTGTCCTGAGTCTCATGCACTTTGGGGAGCTCTCGAGAACCACCTGATCTCGTACACCCCTTACATGCTCTATTGACCAGGCGGGAGCCCTGGGCTCAACTATCTCCGAGCTCAGGGTTTTCTCCCGGGACAGCATGCCAAACCTGCTAACATTTGTCAAACAATATCTAAGTGTGAACTCTTGAAGTGAAGTTTTACAAACTAATTTCGAGAGGAGCACATGATATGATTGACTGCAGCTGGCCACCCATCTACAATCATTAGTTAGCCAATCAGATTAATCCAAACTCACTATAAGTAGCCTAGCTAGAACCACTCCTTTACCTTCCTTTTCCGAAGAAACCCCCCATCCACCCCTTCTCCTCCTTTACCACGGGGAGCTCTCGAGAGCCACCTGATCTCGTACTCCCCTAACATGCTCTATTGACCAGGCAGGAGCCCTGGGCTCAACTATCTCAGAGCTCAGGGTTCTCTCCCTGATCTAAGTGTGAACTCTTAAAATGTGAATTTGTGAGCATCAGTTGAGCTCAGTAAACCCACACAATCACTCATGAAAGAGCTGTTTAGCCAATCTGAAGAAACTGTATTTTCTGACCTTATGTTCATCATTTAGTTAAATAGAAATTATTAATTATTATAGTGATGCATTTTAGCAAATATTGATACCAATAATTATTGAGTATCAGTAGCACCGAATTAATATATCAACAGTGCAGCATTGACATGCACATTCCTGGTTCAATCACACAACATTTACTTATGCATTCCATCTCTATTGCAAAACACAATGAAAACACAGATTTAACCATGGCAGCCTCTGCATCCAGTTTTTTTTTTATCATTCAATTGCAGTGCATGATATCACTGTTGGCCAGCTTTTGAAATTCAGAGTTCCTTGTGACAGTGTGAATGATGTACGCCTCCAGGGAAAATAGTCTTTAGTTCCTGACCTTAGGGAATTTAGTTCTTGTCTGTTTTGTTGGCTAGTTAACTGATTTATTTTATCTTTGCCATGATGACAGTAAGTAATATTTGACTAGATATTTTTCAAGACACTTCTATGTGTCTTAAAGTGACATTTAAAGGCTTTACTAGGTTAATTAGGTTAACTAGGCAGGTTATGGTAATTAGGCAAGTTATTGTATATCAATGGTTTGTTCTTAGACAGTCAAAAAAATAGCTTTAAGGGGCTAATAATTTTGACCTTAAAATGGTTCATAAATTATCAGACATACTGTGAAATTGTCCTTGCTCTGTTAAACATCATTTGGGAAATATTTCAAAAAAAGAAAAACAATTCAAAGAGGGGCTAATAATTCTGACTTCAACTGTGTGTATATACAAACAAAACATACTGTGTGTATATATACAAACAAACAAACAAACAAACAAACAAACAAACAAACAAAAAGTAAATACATTGACAGAGCAATAATTTTTATTTAGAAATTACTGCATAATAGGGGTGTCAAAATTAATTGTTTCTCCGGTGCACTGTGATGCAGATGGTGCCAATTCGGGATCGGTTCAGTAATAGACCGTATAACTGGTTATTATGTACTGACGTCACCTTAGCTTAATATGGCGAGGGAAGCGAGTATTTACAACGCAGAAGCTCTGCAAAATTTCGCTGCATGTGTGTTTGCTGGACAGTCTTTCACTGACACTTACAGCAGAAGCCCCTAGTTCACTGCGATTGAGAGAATGAAATTTAATTTTTCTCTCTCTCTCACTGTGGCCCATTTGACCTGCTGGCTTGACTTTTCTTCTCCTCTCGGCTGTTACAGCGATACTTCTGGATACAGACATGAGCGCGTGTCTGCAGAGTTTTCTCAACCATGACTTTCATGGACCAGCTGTGATTGCTGCTGCTTTTCATCAGTGTCACTCATCTGTGAAGAGCGCCCGCGCATAAAAGCCAATCTGCATAAAAGCCTTTCTGTTGAGCGCGAGACCAATCATAGGGGTGTAGGAAAGAACTTTCTAGATAAGCGAGCGGTATATTTATATTTGTTTATTTGCTACAAATGCTCATGTTGTTTGAAGGTACAGTTTATATATCTGAGTGTTTGTATTAAATGACAAAATTGTATTACAAATAATATATAAGTATAAATATATTTATTAATTTAAATACAAGAATTGCTGTGAAAATATAAAACTGTGTATGGAAGGCATCGTCCATGCACCATGATGCAACGAGATATCGAATTGAACCGAATCGATGGCATGATAATTGTAACCGAACCGTAAGATGAGTATAGGTTCACACCTCTACTACATAATGTCTAGGTTTCATTAATTTGAAATTCTTTTTCAATTTACTTACATCTACAGTTGCTGTATTTCAAGTAAAATTAAATCATTTTATCAACAGTTTTATCGATTAAATTCATTACGAACATAACCCACATTACCCGAAGGAGGGAACAGAAATTCTGTGTCATCCTGGCACATTTGTAGAATATTGCCAGATAGCCAATGATTCTGAAGAGTAAGAAAATGGGCCAGTGAATGCCTATTAGTTGGCAGTGCTGAGCTCTCACACCTGATAGCAATATTAATCAGCTCAGTATAAAGCCATCAGCTGTGGAGAGCCCTGCACACTTTGAGCAGAAGAAGTCAAACACCACTATCAGCTAAGGGACAACTGCTGTGGTAGTGGAACACAGCTTTTCCCCTCCCTTCATTTCGTTCATCAGCAGGAAGAGAACTCTAATGCTGTGTGTCATCCTGAAACATTTGGAGCCGTGTCACCACAGCCTTGGTGAGAACTTTGCCAAGCACTGCATGAGTGCACAATGAATAATCATAACCAATGATGCAGCCATTCAATGTAACCTGGCCCTTTCTTACCTTACTTACCGTTTTTAGGGGGTCATAAAAACTTACACCTAGCTGAATTGATAAGCAGTTTTAAATAGTATGTATTTGAATCCCAGTATGCTGGGAAAACATGCCAGATCCAAAGGGCAAAGATGCTGCGGAGGCGTCATGCTACCCATCTGGGCAGACCTGGTGATGATAAGGACATATGGGCTAACTCAAATTGGGGGGAGTGCACAAACAGTATGAGGAGATGGTTAGCAGGAAGGGAAGACACCTAGAAGGGGGAACTTTACTGCTGCTGAGTGATGTGTATGGCATCGCCAGCAGGGATCACAAATATCAGGCACCGAACCTTATAATGCAAGCTGACCGAGCAGGCAAACCAACAACGTGATGGGACACGGCTTGTGTATGTATTAGGTATTGCCCAGCCCGCAGCTCTACAGAGGTTTGCTTTAGAGGCAGTGCATGCTAATGTCTGGGCGTGGGTGCCAGATGGTTCCTGTCCCTGAGAAAAAAGGTAGTTCCACAAAGGGATCTGCTGTCCTGAGGAGTGAGAGTTCAGAAATCTAGGTCTAGTTGGGCCACAGAGGTGCAGCTAACAAGACCTGCTCCTCGTCATCTCTGACCTTGCACAGTGTCTGTGTGAGCAGGCTCACTGGGGAAACGTGTACTTGTGCATGGGCCAGCTGTGGACCAGCACATCCGTGCCGAGGAGCCCTTGGTCAGGTAATAAAACATCTGGTGATGGGTGGTCTCAGAGGAAGAAAACAGATCAACCTGGGGTTCTCCAGCTGCACATTTGAGCTTGGGAGGTACATAAATGTTGCAGTGATTTCAACCACGTATGACTCCATCGGTGCAATTCCTGCCGCACCAATCCCAGAGCTCACCCTGAGTTGCGGTGCATCCTGAGAAAGAGCAGAAGAAAAGAGATTGACTCTTTCCTTCCTCCCAGGATCCCAGAAGTACAAGAAAAAGGAGCCCCTCCTCTGGCACTTTCAGAGCCTTTGGTGATGTGCTCCAATCCTGCGAGGTGAAAGGCATCACATCCCATGCTGGCAGTGTTCGGGGTGTCACACCCAGAGAAGGAGGAAATTGCTAAAAAAAAATTGGGTGCCACGATCCGTGAGGCCAGCAGCTGGATGTTTCACTGATGTTGACGTCCCAAGCACTCCATCGAGGAAAGAGCAAGTCCTTTTTTCTCTGGGTGGCCCATCTCAGAGACGCTTCGCGGTCCATTTACTGGACTTAATAGTGCCACCTGCAGGGATCCGATGCTGCCGCTTAGCCAGTAGAGTGGGCTGGGATGGCGGACCAGGTCTTGGAGCCACAGGCGAGTGCCCTTGGTGTGAAGCAGATGAGGTAGATGGGTCAGCGAGGAGAGCAGTTTTCCGAGCCCACCTGTAGATGACTAGCCCTATCGCACTCAACTGCTCTTTCATCGCTGAGAACTAGGTGAATTCCCTGATGGTGTCACTGAACAGGCCAGCCTGGGATATGGGTGTGTTAAGAAAGAAAACTTTGTCAACGTCAAGCATATCTGCCAGGTTTAGCCAGAAATGGTGCTCCTGAACCGACTCCACCAAGTAGAGGGACCTCACAGGCAAAGATTGACAGTGATAGCATGTTTTACCTAGAGGATCACCTTGTAAACAGGTGTTTCTCCATGAGCTCACTGTGCACTGGCCTTAGGGGGTTTGCCCCGCTTGTTAGCCCCCACTTAGAAACCATCTAGTCAGTCTGGCGGCGGAGCTGTGGGACAAGCCATCTCCAACCCCACATGTCCGATTCCATGTCTGGAACCTTGCTCTCACAACCCCAAAGGGAGGGAGTGGGCCCAGGCTGTGATCGGAGCATGACAGCCCACCCTCCGTTGCCACGATGGACATCTGGTCATTGGTATCATAGAGCGAGAGGGTGACCATCCAAGAGGATGGACTGCTTCTCTCGGTTGAAGCTTGGATGGAGCGTGTCGATGAGGAGTAGGGGGCCCGGAGGCAGCGGATTGACAGAAGGGGTGGTTCGCCCTTTTTCAAGAGCTAGCCCTGATCTCAGCTGCCTAGACATGCCCTCGCAGTAAAGGCATGTGCTGCCCACGAGCACTGCATCTACATTCTGGACCCCCAGACATGCAATACAGTGCTTGTGACCATCATCTGGGGATAGGAATCCACCACATACAGAAATGCACATCAGAATGCACAGAAATACATTAGTATGACATCTTTAAAAAGACAGATTGCTTCATTGAAACTGCTCTTTTATGAACCAGTAAACCAGGGACAGAAGAAAGGACCCAGCTCGACTGCCACTGTTCATATTGTCACCCACACTGGATTGGAGTTACCTTCTTGCTTGGGAATTTATTTTTTTTTATTTTAAACTGCAAAGAAACAGTAAATAAATAACATGACATTTTAAAGTAGAAAGACTTAAAAGACACTCATGAAACACTATAGATACAGAAAAAAGACATTGAACCACTTAATCAAAATTACATTATCATTGTTTTAAAGTTTTAATCTAATAATAATATTATACATAGGAACAATGATGCTAAAATGCAAAGTGTATATGAACTAGCAAATTGAACACTTGTTAAGTTTTACCTTATATATATATATATATATATATATATATAGAGAGAGAGAGAGAGAGAGAGAGAGAGAGAGAGAGAGAGAGAGAGAGAGAGAGAGGAGAAAGAGAGAGAGAGAGAGAGAGAGAGAGAGAGAGAGAGAGAGAGAGAGAGAGAGAGAGAGAGAGGAATATTATCACAGCCTTTTCACAACTTTTGTTACGTTACATTTTTAATAAGTTTTAACAATGTGACAGTTCCCACTGTGTACAGTAGATGTGTGTGTGCATGTGTGTAACAGAGACAGAGAGAGAGCGAGAGAGAGAGAGAGAGTGTACAACAAACTCAGCTAAAAGATTTCTCTTTGAGAACTTCAAATACTTTGGCTTTTGATGTGAAGCAAAAAAGCCTTTGGGTTTCAAATGCCACACATACAAACATACTGAAGTAAGGTGGACTAAGCAATTGTTATTCGCCTGATCTTAAATGCAACGTTCAAAATATCCATCAAACAGATCAGAATTTTTCTCACACCCACCACCTTAAAAACAAGTAATGACAGGGAACATTGAGAAACAACTATATTGGATATGATTGTGATTAATCAAATACTATTTAAAAAAAAAAAATAAATATATATATTTTTTTTTTTTTTTTTTTTTTTTTTTATATAAGTTATATAACTTACATGTGAAACAATGCAGTAATAATCAGACAAGAAAAAAAAAATCTATATTAATACTCAGTTGAGCAGCCCTGATGATATATGTATCTATTGTTTTTGTTTCTTTTTTTCCTTTTTATTCATTTATTGACAAACATTCTAAGGTTGTGAAATATCTGATATTCTAATTCTGAAACTCAGCTGACATTCTGGTTCATCTTAATAATGATCAGATTATCTGATCTATGATGGGAAATGGACGCTGCCATGTTAGTAGAGGTATCAGAACTGCTATATTTACAACATGTTTATTTATTAACTTCTCCTGAATAACATAAAAAGTAAGTGCTTGGGAAACAGAAAAGAGTAAATGTTCTAATTACGTAAACAGTTTGAATATTATTAGAATAAAGAACATGGTCAGATTATGCATGAAATTATTATTACAGCTATCTTTATAGTCATCAGTGTGCATTAATAAATAGTACACTATTTAAGGGTGTAAGGCAATTTCAGATACAGCCTGAGTGTAGATGCATGACCGTCAAGTGAAGTGTTAAAATTATTTTGATCTTGAAGTTTAATTTCTAACACTCTGTGAGTTAACATTTAACTCTTTCTGGTGTTAAAGTATTTATCATACAGAGTAAAATTGAGTGTAACATGAACTTACAGTATTAAAAACAACACTTATTCAACTTAAATTATTAAATATTAAATATTAAACTTCTTAGAGTATATATTATGTATATAAAAGAATAGTTGTTAGTTTTTTTATATATATATATATATATATATATATATATATATATATATATATATATATATATATATATATATATATATATATATATATATACATGCAGGAACACACTTTGAAATGAATTGCCATTCACTGTAAAATCTAACAGCAAAACATTTACATTTATTAAATGTTGGCAGATAGCAAGTTAACAACTAAAACTGTTTAGTAAAATTAAACACTGTCAACTTATCACTGCATTAAATTAATCATAAAACAAATGAGAAATGTATATATAAAAAGGTAAAACTAAAAAATAGGCCAGGATTGTGTAGCATGAGGTAGACTCTTGTTTCTTTCGCATCATCTAGTAACAATTAGGATCTTCACACTGAACTCATTTAAATAGCCTGTCTGGTAACACAACTCTCCCATTCAACATAAAATTGTGAATCACATCCATACAACATCTGGTCCTCAAAAGCCCTTTATATAACCAGTACTTTGCTTGGTAGGTTTTCTCTCATTTGATCATGGAAACATGTTTATATAGTTGAAGTCAGAATTATTAGCCCCCCCCCCCCCCTGTTTATTTTTTCCCCCAGCTTCTGTTTAAAAGAGAGAATATTTTTTTCAACACATTTCTAAACATAATAGTTTTAATAATTTATTTCTAATAGCTGATTTATTTTATCTTTGCCATGATGACAGTAAATAATTTTTTACTAGATATTTTTCAAGACACTTCTATACAGCTTAAAGTGACATTAAAATGCTTAACTAGGTTAATTAGGTTAACTAGGTAGGTTAGGGTAATTAGGCAAGTTATTATATAATGATGTTTTTTTTTTTTCTGTAGGCTATCGAAAAAAATGCTTAAAGGGGATAATAATTTTGTCCTTAAAATGGTGTTTAAAAATAATAACTGCTTTTATTTTAGCCAAAATAAAACAAATAAGACTTTCTCCAGAAGAAAAATATTATCAGACATACAATTTCCTTTCTTTGGTAAACATCATTATTTGGAAAATATTTTAAAAGAAAAAAAAATTAAAAGGGGAGCTAGTAATCCTGACTTCAACTGTGTGTGTGTGTGTGTGTGTATATATATATATATATATATATATATATATATATATATATATATATATATATATATATATATATATATATATATATATATATATATATAATCATTTGAGATCCAGAATTACTGCTACTTAAATGGGAGGAGGGCACTTTATTTAGCCCTTGCTGCAGGACAGTCAAATCTGAAGATCACAAAAACTACACATTATAAGGCATATGTACTAATCTAACAGATAATCTTATGTTCCAGTGTGGATATTTCCAGGATCAGACAACATAATCACATTCATATTACTCTGCTTTCTGCATATAGTGAGAGTAACATATTCTGTCTGATTCGAAGCATCAAACTCTGTCAGATCTATAAAGTCTACTTGGAAATGTTCTTATATAACTTACCAAGATCGATGTGGCTTATAAAACATGTTTCTTTGGTTGTTGCAATTTTTGGAAAGACAACTTCATCCACTTTTGTGCCCTGGTCATCTGTAACTTTCAATGTTATAATCCTTGACATGAAAAACTTCTTCTAGACCACATAATACCAACATTCATTCGTACATTGAATTTCTTCAACTTATCTGGGGCCAGGCAGTGGGGGCAGCTGTCTCAGGAGAGAACCCCAGACTTCTCTATCTCCAGATACTTCCTTCATTTCCTTCAGGGGGAATTCCCATGCAAGCTAGGAGACATTGTCCCTCCAGCGTGTCCTGGGTCTTCCCTGAGGCCTCCTCCCAGTGGGACATGCCTGGAACACCTCCCTCAGTAGGTGTCCACAAGGCATCTGAAACAGATACCTGAGACACTACAATTGGCTTCTTTCAATGTGAAGGAGCAGCAGCTCTACTCCGAGCTCTAAGGGTATGTCCTGCCACCCTGAGAAGGAAACTCATTTTTTGCTTCTTGTGTTCAAGATTTTGTCCTTTTCGGTCATGACCCAAGACTCATGACAATAGGTGAAAGTAGGAACATAGATTGACCGGTAAACCAAGAGCTTTACCTTTCAACTCAGATCCATCTTTACCACAACAGACCGGGACATCAACCGCATTACTGTTGCCGGTTGCACCAATTCGCCTGTCCATCTTACTTTCCATCCTTTCTTCACCCGTGAACAAATCACCAAGATATATGAATTCCTCTACTTGGGGTAAGGAATTTCCTCCAAACTGGAGATGGCAAGCCACCCTTTTCTGGTGGAGCACCATGGCCTCAAATTTGGAGATGCTGATTCTCATCCCAGCCATGTCACACTCGGTAGCAAACTGCCCCAATGCATGCTGAAGGTCCACATCCGATGAAGCCAAAAGAACAACGTCATCTGTGAATAACACTGATTAAATCCTGTGGTTCCTGAACTACACCTCCACTGGGCCTAGGCTGTGTCCAGAAATTTTGCCCATAAAATTTGAACAGAAATGGTGACAAAGGGCAACTCTGCACTGAAACAAGCCTGACTTATTGTTGGCAATGCAAACCAAATTCTTGCTCTGGTCATACAGGGAACAGACAGATGTTAACAGAGAGCATCTGACCCCATACTCCCAGAGAACCCCCCACAGAACTCCATGAGAGACATGGTCGAATGCCTTCACCAAATCCATAAAACACATGTGGGCTGGTTGAGCATGCAGGAACTCAATTCATCTTGCCTCCAAATTGCAGCTTTATCAACATCATGACCTAAAAAATTAAAAAGAAGGATATGTAATCTAATATGCAAATAAAATAACGTTAGTGTGATTGAGAATACAATGTGTGTGTGTGTGTGTGTGTGTGTGTGTGTGTGTGTGTGCTCAATATCATGTACTCTCCTGGTCACGACTAAATTGTTACAATTTAAAACATTACAGAACTAACATTAC